>NC_048313.1:25839285-25844065 GCF_013100865.1 Trachemys scripta elegans | reverse complement strand
TGTGTGTGTCTGAGCGGGCGTGATTGGGGAAGCGTGCGCGTGCATGAGAGGGTGAGTGTGCGACAGTGTGCAGGGGCGTGTGATTGTGAGAGAGAGGCTGTGATGGGGGATGATTGTGTGTGACTGAGCGGGCGTGATTGGGGAATCGTGCGCATGCGTGAGAGGGCGAGTGTGCGACAGTGTGCAGGGGCTGTCTGATCGTGAGAGCGGGGAGCGATGCAAGACAGATTAGGAGCCCTGAGGATAATGACCCCAGAGCAACCAGGGGGCAGGGGGGCTGGGAGAGCCATACCCACCTCCAGCCCCACCCTTCCAGTCCCACTGGGGCAGGTGGCGGCCAGCCCACCTCTATGAGAAAAGCCCAGGGGAAGATTGCAGCTTCATAGGTCCCGGACTCCTGGGTTCTGTCCCCAGCCCTGGGAAGGGAGTGTTGCCTAGTGCAGGGGAGAGCTGGGAGTCAGGACTCCTGGGTTCTATCCCTGGCTTGGGGAGGGCAGTCAGGTCTAGTGGTGAGAGCAGGGTGCTCATCCACTTTTCTGGGGTGACCTGGCTCAGGGTGTGGTCTGAGGGTAGGAAGCTGCAAGTACCTGAAATGGGGGACCCAGGAACCACCCACCCCCCGAGGCCCCTGCTGCAGTGTTGGTTCTTGGTCTGTCCTGCGGCTCCCTCGCTACCCCACTATCCTGAATCAGATGGATGGGAGAGGGGAGGTTCCCAAGAGGCACGCGGGAAGTTTATTGTTCATTTCCCTGATTCTGGCACCTTCCCAGCCAATGGTCTTCAAGCATATTGCAAAGAAGGGTTGGCATCATTACCCCTCATTATACACTGGGGGAAACTGAGGCACGGCACAGGGACGGGACATGCCCATGGTCACACGGTGAGTCAGTGGCAGGGCTGGAGGTGGAACCCAGGAGTCCTAACTCGCAGCGACCCCTGCTTTAACCACTAGGCTCCCCCCCGCCCCCCGAGCTGGGGATAGAAACCAGTCATCCTGACTCCCAGCCCCCCTCTGCTCTAACCACTAAACCCCACTCCTCTCCCAGAGCTGGGGATAAGAACTAGGAGTCCGGATCCCCAGACCTCCGCCCCCCATGCTGTACCCACTCCATGCTGTCCCACCCTGGGAGGTTTGGCTGCTTCCCTTTGGGTGGGAGGTCCTGTCCAATCCCCCCCACACACACACATCTACCCTGACCCCGTATTCAGGGGTCGTGGGCCCCAGATCTTCTTCAATAGCTCCCAGGACATGAATACAGTATGTAAGTGCACCATAACCCACCCACAGCGTCGCTCCCCGTGTGCTCCCCACAGCCCGCCACTTCCCCGCCCCTCCGCCACAGCCATTCAATGGCAAGGGGGAGGTCCTGGGGCCAGTCGGGGGGGGGGGTGGCAGCAGGGGACACTGGGGGGAGGGGTCCCGGGATGGCAAGGGGAGGGGGGAGTTGGAGAGGGTGAGGGGAGGTGGGGGTTACCAGGATGGGGGAGCAGCCCAAAAGGCCAAGGGGAAGGGGGAGCTGGTGAATACAGTGAGGGAAAGTGGGTGTTGGCGGGGGGGGGTTAGATCCAGACTGGGCGAGGGAGGGCTGCTGAGGAGGGCAAGGGAAAGGGGTGTGGACAGACAGGAGGGAGAAGGGGTTCCCCTGGGGGACCCAGGCTTAGAGCCCGTGGCCTGGGCAGACAAGCCCCCCAATATCCATCCCCCACTTGGTTCTTTATCCCTCTGTTTTCCCCCATTCTGTCCCCCACCCCCAGTGTGCCGAGGGATGCTGGGGGTGCTGGCCTCGCCCCCTACCTGGCTTGCCATGCCGTGGATTCGGGGAGCCCTTATACGGTTGCAGCCCGGACACCCCGCCAATGGGCTCCAGCCCCATCTGGGCGCGCTGGGCCTCCATCTCCTTCTCCAGCGCCAGGCAGCAGACCTGAGGCGGCTCCGACCCGCTCCGGCCCTTGGGCCTCTTGCCCGCCAGGAAGCCCCCCGGGAAGCATTCGACGTCGTCAGCGAGGTGGAAGGGGGCGAAGGGGTGCAGGGCACCGTAGCCCAGCATGCCCACCCCGCCCCGCTCCAGGCTGGGGGGGCCAAAAGGCGGCGGGAGGGGCAGCAGCTGCGGGGGGTAGTCACGGCTGGCGGGCGCCAGGCGGTCGGGGTGGGGGTACACCAGGGAATACGCCGCGCCGAGGAAGGGCAGCTGGGATGGCTTCTCCATGGTAACTGGCACCCCAAAGTGGTGGGGCTGCTGGCATGGGGTGCTGGTGCTCCGGGTGCCCTCCGAAGTGGAGGCCAGGACCAGGAGGGCTGGGGATGCCAGGGGGTTCAGGAGGCCGGGAGAGTTCTCCATCGTGCCACAGCACGGGGACCTAAGGGGAGAGAGACACAATTAACCAACGGGCTAGGGGGCGACGTGCTGCGGGGAGCGGGGCGGGGGCTCAGCAGGGGGCGCTGTGCTGCAGGGAGCGGGGCGGGGGCTCAGCAGGGGGCGCTGTGCTGCAGGGAGCGAGGCGGGGCTCAGGAGGGGGCGCGCTCCCCTGGCAATCAGTGCCATCCCCACAGCCCCAGTGCAGCACTAGGGGGCGACGTGCTGCATGGAGTGTGGGGGCGGGGCTTGGGAGGGGTGCTTGCCCCTCTGAATCAGTGCTGACCCCACTGTGGCGCTAGGGGGCGCTATGCTGCAGGGAGCACGGTGGGAGGTTCAGCAGGGGGCGCTCTCCCCTGGCAGGCAGGGCTGGCCCCACTACCCCAATGAAGCGCTAGGGGGCGCTGTGCTGCAGGGAGCAAGTGGGAGGCTCAGGAAGGGGCGGCCATCAGTGCTGGGTCCAGTGCCCGAGTGTGGCGCTAGGGGGCGCTGTGCTAAAGGCAGCCTAGCTCTCTACTAGGTCCCAAGTTGTGTCCGAGCACGCGGGGCCGGTTCTCAAACCCGACCCGCCATCGTCACCTAGACGGCGCTCAAGCAAGGCCGAATTCTCTCCCTGCCTTGGTGGGCCTCACGGTCATCGTACAAAGGGCAGACCCTCCGCTAGTGCGAACCACCCTAAACTCAATCAGCTGAGACTCACAGATGTCTTTGGACAAGCTCTCGTGGGCTGGAGCCCACTTCATCAGAGGCATGGAGTGGAAAATTCCACTCCACGTTCGTCTCGGAGGTGCCACCGGACTCCTCGTTGTTTTTGCTGATACAGACTGACGCGGCCGCCCCTCTGAAACCTGTCGGCGGAGACTATGGCCTACAGATGCATAGGAGGGTTTATGACCCGTGAAGTCACTTCTGTCTCTGGCAGATCGTCTGCTGGAAGCAGGAGTGAAATAGACACTATCTGGAGCTTGGAAAACATTCATTCGAGACTTTTGTTTTACTCCACTATATACGAAGTTCCTATAAGTGACTAGATGGGCAGATATGTAAGCTGATCTATGGATAGACAGGCACAAATACATCATTATCCCGATTTTACCAATGGGGAAACTGAGGCACGGAGCAGCAACATGATTCAGCGGCACAGCTGGGGATAGCAGCCTGGAGTCCCGACTCCCAGTGCCCACTTCTCACATCACTAAACCCCACTCCCCTCCCAGAACTAGGGATAGAACCCAGGCGTCCTGACTCCCAGTCCCCCAGTGTGCTTTAACCACTAGATCCCACTCCCCTCCCAGAACTAGGGATAGAACCCAGGCCTCCTGACTCCCAGTCCCCCAGTGTGCTTTAACCACTAGATCCCACTCCCCTCCCAGAGCTGGCATGGACTCCAGGAGTCCTGACTCCCAGCCCCTGCTCTACCCACTCGCTCTGCGTGTTCCCATGTGGATCGTCTCTGGTACTGGGGCTCCAAATGCCGCAGGCGGAAACGCAGGCGGGGAGCACCTAACACCCCCCTCCCACCCCTGTGGTTCCCTCGCAGCTGGGCAGGCCGGACTGTGGGTGGTCTGGGCGGGTGAATTACAAGGAATCAAGGAAGACCCCCTGATGGGACAAAGGGGAAAGTGAAGAGAGCAGTTAGATAAACAGCTGCTCTGGGGGGCGAGGGCCTGAGCCAATGGGGCCGGGATTGGGGCTCAGGCGGGCTCCAGAGAATGGGCTGGGAATTGGGAGGGGGCTGGGTCAGCTGGGAAGGGCCCAGGCAAGGGTGTAAGTCACTGACCCAAGGGTCAGGATACAGGATGCTGCTGGCGGGGGAAGGAGAGATGTGCCTGTTTGTGGATTGCTCCCCCCCCCCACCGCCGCTGCAGGGGGGCACTTAATCCCATTATTCGGCCATTAAAGGCAAATTACTGCCCCTTTCTCCTGGCATTTGCACATGCTGCACTACACACACACACACACACACACACACACACACACTCTCAGAGCAGAGGGAATCCGGGCCCTTCTCTCTTCCTGGGCTGCAGGGGGCCCCCAGGGCCTGATTCCCCCCAGCTGGTGTAAATGGAGCCACACCGCTTTACCCCGGTTGGGGCTCAGGGTTCGTTGACGCCAAAGGAGTGACATCTACAGCCCGTCTGTGCCAGCTGGGGGTCTGCTCCCGTTTGCCCCAATGGATCGATGCAGATCGACCCCCGGTGGGATCTGGCCCTTTGAGGCCGATGGAGTGACACCCCTTTATACCGGCATATGCAAGAGCAGAATTAGGCCCAATAAGTCATTAGCAGCTTCCAGGATTTGTGTTGGATTGGGAGCAGCCTCACTGCTATTGAGGCCAGCGTGTGTGTGTGTGTGTGTGCGTGCATGTGCGTGTGTGTGCAGGCAGAGGCATGTGTATTTGTGTGAGGCCAGCATATCTGTGTGTG
>NC_048313.1:25815462-25836320 GCF_013100865.1 Trachemys scripta elegans | reverse complement strand
TGTGTGTGTGTGTGTGTGTGTGTGTGTGTGTGTGTGTGTGTGTTAGTTACCAGGCAGAGGTGTGTGTATTTGTGCTTAACTGGAAGCAGAGGCTAAAGACCAATTGAACTTAAAGCATGTTCTCACACTGGGACTCCAGTTTATGCCAGTGTAAATCCAGAGTGACTCCCCGGGGATCAAGCGCTTGTTCCAGATTTACACCCATGCAACTGAGATCACTATCTGACTCCACTGGCCCCGTCCTCCTCTGACAGGGCCTGATCCCGAGCTCCTGGCAATTGAGGGAAAGCTGCCCGCGGGCTCTGGGTCAGGCCCTTCCACCGAGTCTCTCCTGATTTCAGTTCATAACAAAATGTTTCCCCACAAAAGCTTTTAAGGGAAGGGGAAAAAAACCCCAAACAAACCATCAGCTCCCACCAACACCGCCACCAGAATAACAGAGCCGGTCCCCCATCGCCTCCAACCACCACAACCCCGGAGAAAACCACTTTCACCCACTCCCGGTGTAAATCCGCGATGTGCCAATGCTCACTGCCGCCCGCTGGGGAGCTCCCAACTGCTGCTTTGGGTTTTGTCTTGTTTAATCCACTTAGTGAAATAAAAGAGCGTTTTAAAAAATGTGATTTTTAAAAATTCTCACTGGCCATCCGGGCTGTGCAGAAAGGGTCCGAGTCTCCTCTGGCGCTCCCCGGGGCGAACCAGAATCAGCCCCCGGCCTGATCCTGCTCGGAGCCACCGAGATGTGAATCAAGATCCTTGACACCACTGGAGTCGCGCTGGCATAAGCGAGGCCAGAGGGGTCCCAAATATCGCTCCTCATTCCATGAACCCCGGGTCAAACCTGGCCCGGAGCTGCTATGGGGTAAATCCGGAACAACAGACCCAAGGCCATGCTCCCCGCAGGTGTAACCCCACAGACGTCAACGGAGTTCAAGGTAAGTGCGAAGAGAAGCCGGCCCACTGGCGTCGCCGGAGTCCTGATTTACAAGCGTAAAGTTTGGCCCCGTGATGGATTTTTGTCACCCACAGCCATGTGAAATAAGGGCCCTCTGCCGCTTTTCCACTGAGGCAGTGGAGTTTATTCCTGATTTACACAAGGGCCAGCAGGAGTTACTGCCTCTCCGGGGGAACGTCTGCCCCCCCCCCCCCCCCCCACGTTCCTGCATGGTTAGATTCCACCCCACAGCCCTGGAAAAGTACAACCCGCCCCCCGATCCCCTCCCCACCCCCCAGAAATGCCCCAGCAGGTCACTCACCAGAAGAGAGAGGGCTGGGGCCCGGGGCCGGATTCCCCCAGCAGCACAGCGAGAGGGCCAGGTCCGGAGGGTCGGGGAGGCTGAGAGCTGTGCTTGGGGACAGCCGGCTCCGCTCACTGGGCAACTGCTCAAGGCTCTTTCTTCTCTAGGGTCAGGCCAGCGAGGGTCGCCCCCCAGCCCCCTCCCTTCCTTTCACTTTCTGTTGTCAGGATGTTCCCACGCACAGACTCACACAGTGTCAGGCAGACACACAACCACCCCACAGATACAATCACACAAGGACAGAGTCACACACTTACACAACACAGACACAATCACACATGGACAGAGTCACACAATAACAGGCAGACACACAACTGCACACATACACCACAAAGACGCAATCACACATGGACAGAGTCACACAAGAATAGGCAGACACACAACTACACGCTTATACCATGCAGACACAATCACACACAGACAGACACACAATTACAGGCAGACACACAACCACATACACATACACTCTGACAAACAACAGAGACACAATCATCCACGCACAATAACATAGACACAACCCCCCCCCCCACACACACACACAGAGTTACACAGGTTTGTGCACATACACACAAAATAGGCTCACACAATGACGCTTGCAGTGGTACACATGTAGACTCGCACACACCCAGATATCCCCACAATCCCACGTGCCACACAATCACACAGCTACACCAGGACACATTCAGCAAGTCACGCGTATGATAACACACAGACACATGGACTCACTCACACACAGTGTCACACACGCCTAGAAAGAGGTTCCTAGAGACACAATCACACACCCAGATGCTCACACACAACTTTTCCCCTGCTTTTCTCTCTTTGATCACCCTAGTCCATCCCTCTCAAACTCCACTTTATTCCATCTCTCTCTTTATTTCTCATTCCTGTCCTCCATTTATCCTCTTTTCTTCCGGGGCCAGTTCCCTAGAGGGGCCAATGTGGGGGTGCAGGGATCTCTCTCTCTTTCTGTTGGATTTTTCACTCTCCTCCTTTCTCTCCTTCAACAAAGAACTAGTTTGGGCCACCCGTCTGCTTTGCTTTTCCCTTTTCCCTGCTGCTCAAACTCCCGCCCCCCCGTCCCTTCCCCACTCAGTCCAAGAAACTCCCTCCCCACCCCACCCGGCCTCAAGCTCGGGGGTTAAGGACTCACTTGCTGGCTCAGGACGGGGCAGAGGTGGTTTCTTCTTTGAGGAGAGGGTCCGGAGAAGAGCAACAGACCCCATCCAAGGTTCAGAGAACCGGCAAGGTTAAAAAACCTGGGTGTGTTGAGTCTGGAGAAAAGAAGGCGGAGGGGGGGACCTGAGGACAGTCGGCACATCCGTTAAAGCAGTGGGGCCCGAACTTTTTCAGTCAGGCCCCCCCCTTATCTGGTCGTTCCCCACCACCACCCTCAGAGCAACAGTCAGGAGCCGAGGCCGGGAGCGGGGCTGTGGTTGGGGCCAGGAACCGGGGGCCGAGGCCAGGAGCAGAAGCTGGAGGCCACGGGCCACGGTGAGGGCTGGGGCAGGAGCTGTGGCTGTGGCCATGGCCGGGAACGGAGCTGCGGACTCTAGCCCAGGAAGCAGTGACCCTGACCAAGATTTGGGGGCCGTGGCGTGGAATCAGCTGAACGTGATGCCTGACACTGGGGCCAAAAGGGCTAATGGGCTCCCGGGATGCATCAATGGGGGGATCTGCAGTAGGGGCACAGAGGTGATTTTCCCTCCCTATCGGGCACTGGTGCGACCACTGCTGGGATCCTGTGGCCGGCTCAATCCAAGCAGGACGTGACAGATCGAGGAGGGTTCAGACCACAATGATAGACTCCAGGAGCTCAACTGAGTCAACTTAACCAGGAGAGGTGAAGGGGTGACTTGGGGGACAAATAGTTAACGGGGGGCTCTTCGGGCTAGCCGAGAACGAGATAACGCGCCCCAATGGCTGGACGTTGACGCTAGACAAATTCAGATGGAACTAAGGCGTTAATACTTGACGGGAGAGTAATTAACCCAGGGTCGTGGTGGATTCTTCATCACCGATGATTTTTAAACCAAGCTTGGCTCCGTTTCTAAATGTTCTGCTCTAGGGGCAGTTCTCCGGCCTGGGTTATCCAGGGGGTCAGACCAGCTGGCCAAATGGACCCTTCTGGCCTTGAGATCTATCAATCCCCACCCCCACCCATAGGCGCCGACTCCGTGGGTGCTCCGCGGCTGGAGCACCCACAGAGAAAAATTAGCGGGTGCTCCGCACCCACCGGCAGCCAAGCTCCACCCTTCTTGCCTCTTTCTGCACCCCCTCCCCAAGCATGTCTTGTCCCTGCTCCTCCCCCTCCCTCCCAGTGCTTCCCGCCCTCCCCCCCACCCCACCGCCAGGACTTTCCGGGAGGGAAGGGGAGGAGCGGCGACGCAGTGCACTCAGGGAAGGAGGCGGAGAAGAGGAAGGGCAGGGATGGGGACTTGGGGGAAGGGGATGGAATGGGGGCGGGAAGGAGGCAGGGCTGGGGTGAGAAAAGGCAGGGTGGGGCAAGGGTGGTGCAGGGGCGGGAAGAGGCGGGGTAGTGGTGGGGTCGAGCACCCACCGGGCAGAGGGGAAGTCGGCGCCTATGCCCCCACCCACTTTAACCATTAGACTCCACTCCCCTATCCCAGAGCTGAGGATGGAACCCAGGAGTCCTGACTCCCAGCCCCCTCCCACTCCAATTTTTCAATATTTCTGTCCCATCCTTGCTCCAAGCTCTATGGAGATGTTCCCAGATCAATCTGCTCCTGTCACCATATCCTTGCAAACACTCCCCTGGGCTCTCAGGCACGGCTCCAGTCCTGGCCCCCCTTTGCTATAACTGTGTGCAATGGGCTGGAACAGGCTACGGTGGGAATGAAATGGAGTGTGTGTGTGTGTGTGTGTGTGTGTGTGTGTGTGTGTGTGTGTGTGTGTGTGGGTAGGGGGGATCCCAAAGCCCCGTTGCTCCTCAAAAGGGACCAGCAACCTGCCTGGAGGAGAAAAGAAGGGACTCAAGAGAGAGGGGGGAGATGCGTTGGCAGGGGAGGGTGGGGTCTAGTGGTTAGAGCAGGGGAGCCTGGGTAACAGGACTCCTGGGTTCTATCTCCAGCTGTGACTGTGGGCAAGTCACCCCCCCCACACCCTGCCTGTGCCTCAGTTTCCCCACCTGCAAAATGAGGCTGATAATTTTTCCTTTTCTGTCTTGTCTATTTCAGCGTTGAGCTCTTTGGGGCAGGGGCTGGCTCTCACGCTGTGATTGTGCAGCACCCAGTGCGATGGGGTCTGGAGCTCAGCTGGGGTCTGTGCAGCGCCTGGCATTCTGGGAGGGGAGTGGGGGGGGGGTCAGGACTCCTGGGTTCTCTTCCCAGCTCTGGGAGGGGAGTGGGATCTAGTGGTTAGAGCTCGTGGGGGGATGGGATCAGGATACTAATGGGCTCCAAGGAGCCCCTGGCAATCGTCCTGTGTCTCATAAAAGAACCTGGTGCCTCCCTAGAAAAACTCAACGCCCCCCCCCCCCCCACACACACACACACACACCTACCTACCTTTATCTTCAGCCTCCGGCCGCTTGGTGCCATCTAGTGGTGACAACTGGGAGTTCCCTCCTCCAGCCCCAGCCCCAGCCCAGCCGGATTCCCAGCCAAACCAGGCATCCCTGCTCCCAGCACAAACTGGAATAGGCTGCAGGAGAGAAGCACAGCCAGCCAGAGATTATAACACCCTCCCTCGCTGCCCTATCCTCTGATCTGGGTCCACTCCTGGGTGGGGGAGATGGGAGGGAGCGTCACATGCCTGCTTCTTGTTAAATTGCACCGCCCCTTATATGCTGAAGAGAAAAGGCCGAGGGTCCTTCGCAGCACATGGGGTTGAACAGCAAGCTCAGATGTTGATCAGATCTGGGCTTCCCAGCAGGCTGGGGAATTAGGGACTGGGGTACTGGGTGGCTGGGAGATAGATAAGGAAGAGGAATGCGAGGTGGATAGGACTGTTAGCCCCATTTTATGATGCGGAAACTGAGGCACGGAAGGGGCCTTGTCCCTGTCCTTCCCAAAAGTCACCTCCTGCCTTCTGTTACCAGCTTTGCCCGTTACTTTGGGGTATGCTCTAGTGTAAAGAAATTCCTTGAGTCATCAGTTTACTCATAAACAAATCTAGTGTCTCCCTTGAACCATTGTTGTTTCCCTACAAGAAACCCCTACCCACGTTCAAGTGTGTTCTGATGCCTGGATCCAAACTCTGCATCAGTTCCACTGGGATTTCATCTTCTCCTGACTGACCGTGCTGGGGGCTCTGCCTGTCTCCAGCATTCAAGACCCTGAGCGACCACCATCACCTGGGAACCCCGACCAGTTCAAGCCTCATGGAAGTGGTGAGATCCCAGCTCGCTCGCTCGCTCTCTCTCTCTTTTCTTTTCTACCTCAGGTATAACTTTCTAACCCTGACTTGTTTGATCAGGTCTAGTTTTCTCTATTGGACCTTTGTAACCTTTAATAATGTAACTGTTACGTTGGTTTAGGCCTCCTTGTGTGGTCATCACTGTTATTCAATAAATAACTTTTATGGTTCAGCTGGTTGCTTTTGCTGCCCTCCCTCTCTCTGAACTTTACTCTTTTGTGTTTTTGGCTTCCCCATTTACTCTGCAGCGACTCCTCTTACCAAAGCTAAAGATCCCTGTAGCGGCCAAAAATCCGGTGGGGTTTGCTCATCCGGTGGGTTCCTACCAGAACAATTGTAACGTGACAGTGGGGATAGGGACGGGCTGAACCTGGGACATACGAGGGTGACAGCTTGGAAGCGCTGCTCAACCCAGACTACTGAGTTCAGGGACATATAAGGGGTCAGCTTGAAAGTGCTGATTGACCTGGTCCACTCAGACTTGCTCTATTTGTGTGTGTGTGTGTGTGTGTGTGTGTGTGTGTGTGTGTGTGTTCATCTGGTTCTGGGGCTGAAGGAACCTAGCCCTGGGGAACCGAGGTCCTGCAGGGTAGCTCCATTGGGAGGGGACTTGCAGCAGGGAGAAGTAGAGCTCCGTATGAAAACACAAGTGACACTAGCAGCACATTGATAGAATTACAGAACCCTCCTCAGAAGAGTAACCCTAATAAATGAACGTATAAAGTAACAGGCAAATCTGGGAACTTGGGGCTATCCTGCAGGACCTCGGTTCCCCAGGGCTGGGTTCCTCCAGCCCCAGGATCAGACGAACACACACATTAACAGAGCGCGTCGGAGAGGACCGGGTTAACCAGTACTCCCAAACTGACCCCTTATATGTCCCTGAACTCAGTAGTCTGGGTCGAGCAGCACTTCCAAGCTGCCACCCTCGTATGTCCCAGGTTCAGCCCGTCTCTATCCCCACTGTCACGTTACAATTATTCTGGTAGTAACCCACTGGATGAGCAAACCCCACCGGATTTTGGGGCGTTGCAGGGACCTTTTAGCTTAGGTACGAGGAGCGTCGCTGCAGAGCGAATGGGGAAACCAAAAAACACCCACGACGGGGAGAGAGAGAGAGAGAGAGAGAGAAGCAACCAGCTTAATCATGAAAGTTATTTATTGCCAGGTAATAACCACACAGGAGCCAAACAAGCAAAACAGTGATGGTATTAAATCCAACTTAAACTTGATTGTCAACGTCAGCTTTAGAAACTAACTGATCACACAAGTCAGGGTCAGAAGGCTACACCTAGAGAGAGAGAGAGAGCTGCGGTCTCACCACTCGGTGAAGCTTGAATCGATCAGGGGTCCCAGGTGGTAGCTGAGGTCCGGAGTGCTGGAGACAGGCAGAGCCCCCAGCACGATCAGTCAGGAGAAGATGAAACCCCGGGGGAACTGGTGCAGAGTTTGGATCCAGGCATCAGAACACCCAGGCATCCAGAGCGTGGGTGGGGGGTTTTGTAGAGAAACAGCCATGGTTCAAGGGAGAACACTAGATTTGTTTGTGTGTGGACAAGGGAGAATACCAAAGTTGCTTTGTTCAGGCTAGACATGGGAGCTGCTCATTCCTGGCTTTGGGCGGTGTTCCTTGGAGGGAACTCACAATGCAATTAGGGAGTTTCACTAGTTTGGATACCAATCAAAGATTCATTACTAGAATTGGTCTGATCACTGCTGAGCTGGGGGTGTGCAGGCGTGGGTCCATTAACATCTGGAGCAGAGATCCCCCCATGATGCAGTGCTTCCCTGCTTTTCTGATCCCAGAGTTCCCTGCGGTTCTTGCCCTGGAATCTCTGTTCTCCGTTCTGTGTGCTCATGGAGTTGCCTCGTTGTCCCGTCTTCGATGCAAATGAGGCTCGGGGAGTTTCCTTAATCCTGTCCCTCTTATCCCAGGGGTTTAGGGGTGTCTCCCGCGGCCTTGTCAATGCTCTTTGTAAGTCTTTCTTCTGATGGGTTTTGGCTCAAGCAGAGGCTGGAAGGGGAAGGTCTTTCGTGAGTCAGACAGGCTGGGTACTGCGCCCTGGTTCCCCAAGACCACAGAGCTGCTAGGTAACACTGGTTATTGCTGGATCTCCCCCACGCCACACATAATATTTAACCTGCCTTTGAACAGGCCCACGAGAGCATCTTTCTGCCCAGGCTCCTTGTGGGGCCTGCTGCTTGCTATGGGGACGGGGATGGGTAGGCAGCTGGTGTTTGGCGCAGCGGCCCGGTGCTCGTGTGCAACCCTACAATAATAAGCCGAGACGTACAGGCCAGACATCACTAGCAACCCTACAATAACAAACCAGCGTCCACAGCCCAACACTCTTAACTCCTGCCTGTTCTCAGCCAAACCCCCCTCCCTTCCCACGTGCACAGCCCCACTGCTTTCAATAGGCCAGCAGCAACACTGGCTCTACAGGGAGTGTGGAGGAGATAGAGACTTTCTCAAACTCACCAGCAGGGGGAGCTCAGCTCCCATCCATCTCCCCACGCCCTCACCTATCTAGTCCCCTGCTGACATACCGGTGGCCAAACTGTCCTCTCTCCCCAGCAGGGGGCGCTGCATGCATCAGAGGCACAAAGTTGCCTTTGGCTGTTCCCAGCCTCTGAGAAGCCCCCTGGTGGAACTGGGAGGATGGGAGATGTGGTGATGTGCAATGGACAGCCCCCTCCCGGAGGCCCCTCTGCAGCTGTTCTGTCAAACTCTGCCCCAGGTGTGCGCGTGCGAAGGGAGGGGAGAGCAATGGAAACAGCCCCGGGCTTCTTCTGCATCATCTCGGCTGCTCCTGCAGGGTTGTTATTATTTGTATAACCACCAAGCGTTAGACGTGCGCAGCTAAGATCAGGGCCCCGTCATGCCGGGCGCTGCACAGACCCTGCCTGAGATCAGGGCCCCATTGTGCCAGGTGCTGCACAGACCCGGAACAAGATCAGAGCCCCATTGTCCTGGGCACTACACAGACCCCGAGATCAGGGCCCCCGTTGTGCCAGACGCTGCACAGCCCCTGAACCTAGCTCTCAATCCCATTGCTGTACAGTGAGAGACGGCCCAATGCCCCTGGCAGTTTATAATCTAAATAGACAAGGCAAACCGGGAAACAAAGGCAGGAAGAGACTTAGCTGGGGATAGAACCCAGGTGTCCTGAGGCCCAGTCCAGGGCACCATCCCGCACCGTCTCTCAGTTACAGAGCCTCTGCTTTTGCCATTGGCTGAGACCCAATCCTCTGAATGTACATACTGAAAAACTTCCCCCCACATCGCCCCTGCTGTTGGGATTCACCCCTGCCCTGGGGTAAGCAGGGAGCCCACAGCCTGTTCAGCAGGGAGGGGAATCAGGGTCCATTGTGGGTATTTATGGCTGTAGATACCAGTCCTGGAAGGAACTGGGCTGAGACCCCACCCAACTCATTTCACCTGGAGGTCGCCCGATGGCCCTCAGCTGGGATAGGCTGAGCTCTTGACCCCCAGCGTGGATTCAGAGTGACTCTGGAGTGACTCAGGTTTAAGAGGGGAGGCCAGAATCTGCCCATCTGGTGATTTAGAGATGAAAGGATCCCTAATCTGTGATACACCAGCCACCCCGCCCCCTGCCAATCTAGACAGGAGTTCAAAGTCACCTCCCTCTGTTTGCTCTGCCCTCAAAGAGGCCGGCACAATGTTGCCCTAACAGAACTGTGACCTTCCCTACTGTTCCTAGCCAGCTGCCAAATTATTTAACCCTTTCACTGCGAACACGTTTCTGATTCCCGCCCTCACCCCCGCCCCATTCAAAGAAACTTAAAACAACGCAACGATCACGTTACATGCTGTGATTGTCGTTTTGATTCCTTTTACCCGTCGATAGTTTAGGAGGGGCCCAGGGGCTCGGGCACCGGCCAGGGAGTCAGGACGCCTGGGTTCTCTTCCACAGCTTCGCCTCTCAGCTGCGGGGTGAGACCTTGAGCAAAGGGGTTGGATTGAGGACACACAGGCAGTGTTCGTTCTGGTGTTTCCTGGCTGGCGAGAGCTTGGCTTTGCACCCTTAGTATTCACTGAATCGAGTTTTTGTCTTCATTATCCGTAGTGATTATTTTTACAACCTCTAGGCACCCAGTCATTGCCCAGGACCCCAGAGTGACAGGTGCTGTACAGTATTTATTAGGTGTATTACGGTAGCGCCTAGGCGCCCAGTTATGGCCAAGGACCCCCATGGTGCTAGGTGCTGTACGTTATTTATTAGGTATATTACGGTAGCGCCTAGGCGCCCAGTTGTGGCCAAGGACCCCATAGTGCTAGGTGCTGTACGTTATTAGGTGTATTACGGTAGCGCCTAGATGCCCAGTTATGGCCAAGGACCCCATGGTGCTAGGTGCTGTACATTATTTATTAGGTGTATTACGGTAGTGCATAGGTGCCCAGTTATGGCCAAGGACCCCATGGTGCTAGGTGCTGTACATTATTTATTAGGTGTGTTATGGTAGCACCTAGGCGCCCAGTCGTGGCCCAGGACTCCGGTGCTCGGAGCTGTACAGACACAGTTTATTGGGTTGTGTTGTCTTGCCGAGGCCAGGACTGAACTCAGGGCCCCGTCGTGCCGGGAGCTGCAGAGACCCGGCAAGTGACAGTTCCTGCCCCACAGAGCTCACAGTCTAAAAACCCTGCTCACATTGGCTGCGCTTGGGCTGAACCAGTGTGGGGTTAAAGCTACACTGCTATAAAGCACCTTTATACTGGTCTAATGGCATCCATACATGGGACTGTATCCTGATCAGCTCCCCCCCACACCCCCACTGGGCCCCTCATTCCCCTCTCTGGCCAGCCCCTCACCCCCCACTCCACTCCAGACCACCCCTCCCCCCTCCACTCTGGCCAGCTCCCTCTCTCACCACTCCAGCCACTCCCCCATAGCCAGACCTCTCTCCCCACAATCCTCCCCGTCCCAGCTGGGTCCCTCACCCCACACTCAGTCCAGCTTGCCAGCCAGGCCCCTTGTCCCCCCATTCCAGCCTGCCCCCCCCAACTGGGCCTTTTGCCCCCTCACTCCAGCCAGCTCCCCAGCCAAGTCCTTCACCACCACCACCACCTCGCTCGCACACACGCACGCCTACTGCTCTTTCGGGCCTCCATTTGCACTTCAAAAGTTGCATAACACCCAGAAGCCTGCAACCCCTCTCTGTGCCGGTAAAACCCCCACAACCCTGAGTGGTGTGGTTAAGAGCAACACCTAGGGGACAGGCAGACAACTTCCGTCCTTCAAAGTCAGCGAGCGTGCAGAGACGGGCGCAAAGCTGGGGTGCAAATATAGACTTGGAGACTTTAAGGTCAGAAGGGACCGTTGTCTCACCTCCTGCAGATCGCAGGCCACAGAACCTCACCCACCCACTCCTGGAATAGACCCCGAACTTCTGGCTGAGTCACTGATATTCAAAATCATAGTTTAAAGACTTCAAGTTACAGCGAATCCACCATGAGCTCTAGTCCAAATGTGCAAGTGACCCCATACTGCAGAGGAGGTGAAAACCAGGGCCGGCGCTTCCACCAGGCGACCCTAGGCAGTCGCCTAGGGCGGCAGGATTTGGGGGGCGGCATTTTGTGGCCCTCGGCAGAAATTCAGCGGCGGGGGGTCCTTCCGCTCCGGGTCTTTGGCGGAAATTCGGCGGCGGGTCCTTCACTCGCTCCAGGACCCGCGGCCGAAGTGCCCCGAAGACGCGGAGCGGAAGGACCCCCGCTGCCAAATGCTCAGAGGAGGAGCGCTGCCGCCTTGGGCGGCAAAAACCCTGGCGCCGCTCCTGGTGAAAACCTCCCAGGGTCTCTGCCAATCTGACCCGGGGGCCAATTCCTTCCTGACCCCAAACCTGGCGATCGGTTGGACCCTGAACATGTAGGCGAGACCCACCAGCCAGACACCTGGGAAAGAATTCAGAGCCCTCCCCAGCTCGTGTCCCATCTCCGATTGTTGGGGATCTTTGCGGCTAGCAGTCGCAGATCGGCTCCATGCCATCCCGTCATACCATCCCCTCCAGAAACGTATCCGTTCAGTCTTGGATACAGTTGGGTTCTCCCCGCACTGCTCCCCTTGGAACAGCCAACCGAAGGGGCGCGGGAGGAAAGAATTACTAGTAGACGGCACAGGGGACGGATTCAAATAGAAGGATCCAGCCCCTCCCCCAAACACACATTTGGGGAGTTGCTGTTTCTACTGGCGCTCCTGGTTTTCCCATTGCAAAACAGCCCCCCTCTTTTCTTCCCAACCCCGAGGGGACCAAAACTTGCACAGAAATATCCCTGCCCCTACGTGGGGGGTTCTTCCATTATTGCCACAAGGGGGCGCTGTGTCCCCCAAGGGCCAGACCCTTGGGTGCAAAATCAGATGCAATTTAAAGCCATCCCTGCAAAAAGTACCTGCCCTTGCTGCTTCTGTTTGCACAGGCCCTGGGGTTAGGGAAGGGGGGAAATGCTCCAGGCGCTTGGCCACCACGTCCTGCCCCACTGAACTCAGTGGGGGGGTTACAGTTGCGTTCAGGGGGTGCAGAATGGAGTGCTAAAGGCCTGCTAGACCTAGCAATGCTCTCTGCTCTCCCAGCCAGGGCGTGGGCATCCTCATTTGGAGAGATGGCCTGGAAAGTGCCTTCCCAACACAGGTCTGTGACTATCTTCATGCATGGGAGTGGGCCATTATGCAGGTATGCAATCGAATGCAGGGGGAAAGGCCCCTATAACTCAATAGGGACTGGAGTGAGGGTTCGCAGGGCTGGGGGGATGGTCCGGTGTGTATGGGGATAGACAGAGAGAGGGGGGTGCCTGGGGATAGATAGCTAGATAGCGGAATGCATAGATAGACGGGAAAACGACTAATGCAATGGTGCCTTTCCTATGTGGGACCCTGCCCCACCTGGAAATCCCTCTCCCAGCTATTCCTGCTCTCTAGATTCCCAGAGGGGAAGCCAGCCACAGGGGACCATGCCGGTTATCTGGACAGACCTGCCGCATGGCGCAGGCCAGAGGTTCCAGCCCATATCTGGCCAGGGAGCTAACATGGATTTATTAACTCAATCTAAGGTATTTACCTGGACTCTCTTACCCTATTATGTGAGCACCTCACAGCTGCTCTGTTGATCCTCACACACACACACACATCCCGCGAGGGAGGGCAAGGCTGTTCATCCCCATTGTAGATGGGGAAACTGAGGCACGCCATGGTAAAGTGACTGGCCCACGGTCACAGGAGGGAATAGAACCCAGGTTTCCCCAAGGCGGAGGCTTGAACCCGGCTCACGGGGCCAGTCGGGCTTCGGGGACCCCCTCTCCCCACCCCTGCTCAGTCCTCTCCATTCCCCTCCTCCCCCTAGGCCTGGGGGCTGGGACTCCCGGAGTGCGTGGAGGGGAGAGGGGGGTCTCGAACAGGTGTGTGGGGGGGGTCTCGACCCGCTGCTGGCCCCGTGGGGATACACAGGAGGGTCCCGGGCTGGAGCGACGCGGAGCTCCCGCCCGTCTCCGATCCTTGCTCCAGCCCCTGGCCCGGGCCCCTCCCTAGAGCCCGCGTGGGGCAGGACGGGGAGGGAGGAGCCCCACTCCCAGTCCCAGTCCCCGCAGCTATCGGCGCCTCTCAGTCCGGCGCTGGGTGGAGCAGGAGCCCCGGGGAACGAGCGCCCCAGCCCGGCTGCAGGGAGACGCCCTGCCCCGCTCCCCCGCCGGCGGGGAGAGGAGACCGGCCCCAGCGAGGGGGGAGCCCAGGGCCGGTGAGCGCGGCAGCGGCCAACAGGTACCTGGCAGGGCTGCCCCGGGGGGAGCTGGGACCCTGTCCGGACCCCCTGCCCTCTCCTACCCCGGGGGGAGCTGGGACCCCTGGTTGGACCCCCTTCCCGGGACCTCCAGACCCCCCTTCTCGGGACCCCCGCTGAACCTCTCCTCCCCTGGGGGACCCCTGGCTGGACCCCCCCCCCGTTCCCAGGATTTCTGCTCCCTATATGCCCCTTCCTAGGTGCCCCTTGGACTCCCCTTCCCCCATAGAGAGCTAGGACCCCATGACTGGGTCCCCCAGAGGGAGGTGCCCTGAGCGCTGATTTTTATCCCATATTCTGGGGTGGGCTGTACCTCCTGGACCCCCCTTCCTGAGCCTCACTACACCCCCCTTCCTGGGCCTCCACCCCCCTGATCCCCTGCCTAGATCCCCCTATAGAACCACCTGCCTAGATCCCCCTATGCAAGCCCCCTGATTGCCCCCACCCATGGGGGGAGCTGGGCCCCCTGCCCTGACCCCCTGAAGGGGAGGTTCAGGGGGGCAAGAGGCCTGGGAAGGGGGGATCCAGCCAGGGGGAGCTGGGATCTCTGCCCCCCCCACATACCCCTCCCGCCCCCGGGCAGCTGCCATCTCTGCCCATGCTCCCTTGCAGCTGGCCCTGGGCATGCCCCTCCTGGAGCTGGGATCTCTGCCCGCAGCCCTTCCGATGCCGTCATCCCTGGAGCATAGATCGTTGGCATCCCTGTCTCCCCGCTACTGAGCCCCCGTCTCCCCGCGCTGCCCCCCAGTGCAGCCGCAGCCTTGGCTGACCTGTAGCTTAGAAAGGTTTGTTTGTTTTGCTGCTTTCCAGGCTCCCTGACCCCTGAACAGAGAGAGGAGGAGAAGGAAAGACACCAGCCCACAGCTCTGTCCTTGCACCAGGCTGGGCCCGGAATCCGGATTCCCTCCCAATCCCCTGCCGCTCCTGGGGCTGGAAATCCACATTCCCCTGGTCCTGCTCTAGGATTCTGGATTGCACCTTTCCTCCCCCGCCCGAAGGCCATGCAAAAGGGCAAGTGTGAACTCCTCCCCGATCTGCCCCCAAGGCTCTCGGTGGAGCCCCAGGCATGGCCGGGAGGCCGAGACGTCCGGGTGACGGTCCGAGCGCCCAGCTCCCAGCCTGAGGATTATGCTGCCCCGGGGCTGGGGCAGAGAAAGACCCTGGTCGTCCTGGATATCGTCTGTCTGCTCGTGGGTGAGTGCGGCGCGGGCAGAACCCCATGTGTTTGTGGATCCACCTTCCCTGGGACCCCTGGCTCCTGGTTCTCCTTCCCGCAGGGGAGCTGGCACCCCTGCCTCCCCTTTCCCTGGGACTCCTGCCCTCTTCGATGTAGTGCCGCAGCCCTGGTCCTGAAATGCAGCCACCTCTGGGGAGGAAACTTGGGCCAGGACTTGAGCTGGAGGGCGTCAACGGGGGGGTGGGGGGGGGGTTGATGCCAGCTGGTCTGGGGGAGGAAGTTGAGTTACTAGCTGCCCCATGGAGGCAAAGACCATGTCTCCCTGTAGACAGAAGCGCCGGCTCTTATTCTGGGGCGGGGGCGACTTGGCTCCAGCGCAGTTTGAAGTCGATCGTCCCCATGCTGCAAATGGCAGGGAAGCCAGGTTAGCCGGCTGGAGTGCGAGGATCCGTTGGGTTTGCCAGGAATGAAACCAATGACTCCGGGGAGTCTGGATCTGCGCAACCCTGACAATTCAAAGCTCCAGGCCTCGGGTGGCGTGTCCGGGGCATCAGTTAGGCCCCAAACCTTCTCCTCTGGGAGGATATTTAATGGCACTGTAGCTGCAGGGATCTCACGTGGATCTAGCCGCCTTTCCCCATCAGGGCAGCATCTGGCGCTTTCAGAGTCTGTTACTCACTAAACGGCTGGTGTCGCTAAGGGAAAAGCGAGGAAAACACGTTAGGCTGGGAAGGAGAATAAGATGGAAAATATTCTAGTGGCATCAATGGGCCAGACCCACCAGGGGTGCTGGGCTCAGTTCAGAGCCGTCTGCAGAAGGCTCCAGCATTAGACGGATGGAGCATGGCTTGAGGCCTGGGAAAAAAGCCTCTTACGCGTGAAGAGAGAGATTAACGTTGTGGGAGTGTTAGAGGCAAATGAGGCCGAGAAGGTAGATCCGTTGGCTGTGCCTCGCGATACAAGGGGGAATTGAATGAAGCCAAAAGGTGGCTCACTCAAAACAGAGCAAAGGAAATACTTTCCACACGCAGGTTGGGCCCTTGGCCTGTGGAACTCCTTGCTACAAGATGTCCTTGATTTCAGCAGGATTTTGTTTGTTTTTTTTTAAAGGGGAAGGGCTAATGAGACTATCTGGAGTTAGAGGGCTAAAAAAGTAATAACCAAGAGGTTTGAAAGGACTAGATAGGGCCTGTTTGTGTATAAATCAACCTTTGAATCTTGGAGGTTAATATGTATTCTCCCTTAACTGCTGACAACAGAGTTTTATTCTCTGGCCCTGCCTGCTCAGAGACAGGGTAGTGAGCTAAACGGATCCACCAGTCCATCACCCGTCTGGGTTCTGATGTCTCTGTCTATATATAGGCAGAAATATCCTGGGATAATCTACAGGGGCGATCTATTTTGGGGACTGGGGGGCCAGATACGTAAAATTGGGCAGATAATGGATTTTTTGGTTTGTTTCTTTCACTGAAACAGCAAAACAAAATAATCGTTTTGGGTCGAAGGAAATATTTCCGTTTGACCGAATCAAAATGTTTTGACTTGACTGCAACCGTTTTGAAACATCGCGGGGGGGAAAGGGGGGGTTAAATAAAACTGGAGGAAATTTTGGAAGGAAAGGAGTCATTAATCAGAATGCTTTGACTTTATTTGATGTCTGGGCACACCATCGGTTGAGCAGACCTGATGTGCGGAACAACCTGTGGAACTCCTTGCCGGAGGATGTTGTGAAGGCCAAGACTAGAACAGGGTTCAAAAAAGAACTAGATAAATTCCTGGAGGATAGGTCTGTCAAGGTCTATTCGCCAGGATAGGTAGGGATGGTGTCCCTAGCCTCTGTTTGCCAGAAGAAATGGGCGATAGGGGATGGGTGGGATGGTATGGGGAGAGGCAGGACTGGCCTTACAGGTGGGCGACTCCCAGGGCACCATGGTCAGGGGGGTGTTGTGGACACAACTCTTCCCCCCACCCCCACCCTCAGCCAGCCTAAAACCCCTTTAATCTCCGAGTGCTGGACCTGGAGGAGGGGAAGGGCTGGGGCACCCCACCTGGGGGCTCCTACCATGCATCGGACTCTCGCTTCTAGTCCCAGCCAGGCCAGGAAGGGATGGGATTTCCTTTTCCCCTGCATGGACTGCTCCCAGGACTGAGTCAAACCCACCTCTGGGAAGCTCCGTGGCTGCTGGCTGGGAGCCCAGCTCTGAAGGCAGCCCCTCTGCCAGCAGCAGAAGTGAGGGTGGCAATCCCGTGTTGCCCTACAATAGCCTTGCGACCCCCTCGCCCCCAGGACCTCCATTTGGGGCAAAACCCCCTTGGTTACAACACGGTGACATTTCAGATTGAAATATCGGAAACCAGGACATGTACGGGTTTTTAAAACCCTATGACCATGACATTGACCAAAATGGACCCCATTGCAGAGAGGCCGTGCTGGGGTCAATCTGTTTCCAAACCCATTTACAGACCCTATTTCAGTTCCGCGTCGGTCAAATCGTTCTTGCACGGACGTCGCGTGCCCTGGGATCCAACCCCTCACCATCTGTAATGCATGTTGCCTCACAGCCCCTCTGCGTGGTAGGACCCCTGGGGAAACTGAGGCACAGAGAAGCAAGTGACTTGCCCAAGCTCTGTGGCAGGGTTGGGAACTGAGCTCTCCCAGGTCCCGGCTAGCACACTGGGCCATCCTTCCTCTCTATAGCCCCCTGACCCGACTGCACTGATGGCTAGCCATTGGGCTCAGAGGGGCAGTCAGTGGGGTGAACCAGGGGAGTACCTTGGCACATTAGCAGAGCTGGGGGTGCCATGGGGGGGATCCGAGTCAGTTTGGCTTGGGGAGCAGCGAGAGACGCCGCATCAGCCCCGCCACTCTGAGGGATGGGGGTCGCTGCTGGACTGGGGGAGCTCAGTGGTTGGGGGGGAGCCTTCAGGTCTAAGGGGTTGGATCATGTTGGGGAGGGGGCAGGATGGCGTGGGTCAGATCCTGGGGGAGAGGGAGGCTGGCGGAGTGGATTGTGAGGATCGGAGTTGGAGAAGGGGTCGGATTGGGGGGGCAGACTGGCAGGGTGGATCGTGGGAGTGGGGGGTGGGGTTGGATTGCAAAGGGAGGCTGTTTGGGGGGATTGGGTCATGGGGGGGTGTTAAATTGGGGGGGAGGGGAGGACTCACTGGTGGGGCAGGTGGTGGGGATTGGGCTGTGGGGAAGGCGGGGGTCAGGTTGGGCGAAGGACAGACAACGCTGATCTCCAGAAGGCTCTGGGATAAGGCATCGGGGTGGGGTGGGGGATTAAGAAAGGGTCACAGGCTGTGCCAGATCATGACCCCCTTACCCCCGCCGGGGCTCTGCCCACATCCCAACCATCCCCCAATGCCAGGGAGCACCCGTGCCATCATCCCAACCCATGGGGACCTCCCTGTCCGCTGCAGGACCCCAGTGCTTCCCTCCTTCTGCCAGCATAGCCCACCCCAGGATCGGGGCCCTGGTTTGGGCAGTGCCCCCTGCCAGTACCTCCCCCCCCCCACCCCATGGGTCTGCAGCGGGGGGCTCCCCTCCTCTCTCTGCCTCAGCCTCTCGCCCGCTTTTCTCTTCCTCCTCCCGCCCTGGTTCCAGCCCATCCCTGCCACCCTCCCTTCCCAGCCTTGAGCCCTTGGCCGCCGTTCAGGGCTGGCCACGCCCGGCAGCTGTTGCCTGCTCCTCTCCCTAGGACGCTCCGTGCCCCTTGGCCTCTCCCGTCGCCGGTTCCACCTGCTTCCGCCCCTCGCTGTCCGGCCCCAGGAGTGCAGGGCCAGGCAGGCCGTTGCCTGCTGAACCTAATCGGGAGTGGGGGAGAGTTTCTGGCCCTATACACCACCCCAGGGGCAAGGGGGTGCTGCAAGGGTATCCATGCCCAGCCCCTGCTGGTGTCAGGGCTGGCACACCCATCCCGAGTGCAAAGGGTGCGAGTGCCTGCAGGCCTCGCACGCTCGTGCCCTGCAGGCCATGGGATCTGTTCGCCAGAGCACTAGTCCCAAGAGCCCCTCTCCCCCACCCGTGCAGGATTGACCCACTGAGGCACAAGCCCCGGGAATCCCTCCCTCCCCCGCAGCACGGTAGGGTACCCCCTCCCGGGCCCTGTTCTCTCCCTCTCAGCCCAGCACCTGGGCCTGAACGGTAGGGAGCCCCTAGCCCCCGGCAGCCAGCCAGGGAGGGTGGGGTACGCCCGAACATGGACAAGAGAGGGACTATTAATAGCCCAGCCCGCTCCGAATAGCCGGGAAGTTTGGCGTGTCTGAGATGACTGGGGCGCCGCGGCTGGGCAGGGCTGGGTCAAGGGCAGGCTGGGGGCACCTGGCTGTCGTCGACAGAGCTGATGTAGACCAGGGCAAGGGGCTGAGCGGGTGTCCGTCCCCCCCTTCACTGTCACAGTGGTGCCCCCCCCCCCCCCCCCAGGGGCCCCTTCCTCCTGTTACAGCAGGGCCTCCCCCCCCCCCGGTGGGGGAAGTGCCCCCCAATGTCCTGGCAGCGCCCCCGGTGGGCGAGAACGGTGCTCCCCCGCTCACCTGGCTGAATCACGCCCTCTGTGGGCACAGACTCATGCCCCAGGAACACGTGCACTGGCTAAGAAGCTGCCTTCGGCTAGTAGCCCGCAAGGAGATTGCCGGCTTCGCACAAGCTGCCCCTCGGTGGATGTGATTGCACGCCTGCCCGCCCCGCTCGCACGGCGGTGTCCTGGCAACAAGAAGCTCCCCCACACTCGGCTAGCCGAATCCCCGTGCGCAACACGTTTGCGCCCCCCCTCCCCGGGGCTGGAGGCCCTGGCGCTCCCCCAAGGGGGCAGGTTGCTGAAGGCGTGACAGGCGCGTGCCCCTAAAGCCCCAGGCTGGTCTCTCGCTGCCGCGCAACCCTCCGCTCCTCCTCCCGCCCCCTGGATTTCAGGGTGTTTGGACTTTTCTTCTGTCCAAACCCCACGCTCCAATGGAGGGCACTGATTTACACCGGCTGGGGATCTGGCCCCAGTGGGTTGGGGCTCCCGGTCACGGCTGGCGTGTCCGGCACCACTCTGGACGCGCTGCTGTCACCCCCAGCCCTGGGCTCTCCGTACAAATACGTCCCTGCCCAGGCAGGTCACAGAGCAGCCAAGTGAGGATGGAAACCTGGAGCTGGCTCAAGCCAGTCCCTGGGGTCTTGGTATCCGCACAGCGTGGGAGTCGCTGGGAGCTGGGTGTGGTCCAGCCTTGGGCCAGGCCAGCCGTCCCCATGAGTCTCAGATCTTGGACATCAAAGCCGTGGGCGGCTCCTTCCTGCCCCGGGGCGCAGAGCTGTTACTGGCGTGCCTGTGTTCCTCTCGGAGAACGCACCCTGCAGCTACCAGGGTGACATGCCCAGCCTTGGGGGGCTCCTGCCCCAAGCTGGCAGTGCCCCCTGGTGGACATTCCCAGCTCTGGCGTCCTCGCTTTCTCCCTGCCCGCCTTAAGGGTGGGAGCGCCCCCTGCTGGCCCCCCAGGAGAGCACACCCAGCCCTAGCCACTCACCCGTCGCGCAGTGCCCCCTGCTGGGAGGAGGGAGTCAGGTGCCCCCTCCTAGGTCCCAAGACGCTCTGCAGTCATCGCCCTGGCCCGTCGGAAAGAGCGATCCTGAGAAAACTCGTTTGCCAAGCGAGACGGGAAGGGAGGGAACCTGGGAACCGAACGTGGAAACATCCTTCTCAGTCCCAAAAAGGAGCCCTGAGTCCCCTGGGAGGGTTATGCAACCTCGTTGTCTCTTAAAGTGACAGCCCAGGCACTGCCTGCTAGGACGCCTGGGTCCCACCAGGGCTTGAATCCCACCAAACTGAAGCAGAAAGAGGAACCGTTTGCACTCCCTATGTCAACCTCATTGGGATCTACTTCCATCTCTTCACACTCCCGTCCCAGCCTGCTAGTGCCCGGGTTCATGCTCCCAGCTTCTGAGTGCACCAGGATCCTCGTGCCAGGGCGCTAGTGCCAGGACATGCACACCCTGCTCACCAGGATCCTCGTGCCAGGGCGCTAGTGCCAGGACATGCACATCCTGCTCACCAGGATCCTCGTGCCAGGGCACGAGTGCCAGGACATGCACACCCTGCTCACCAGGATCCTCGTGCCAGGGCACTAGTGCCAGGACATGCACACCCTTCTCACCAGGATCCTTGTGCCACGGTGCTAGTGCCAGGACATGCACACCCTTCTCACCAGGATCCTTGTGCCATGGTGCTAGTGCCAGG
>NC_048313.1:25785288-25815282 GCF_013100865.1 Trachemys scripta elegans | reverse complement strand
GGCTGGGGGGGGGGGGGGGGGGGGCTCACAGCTGCCCCTGGGGCTGGGTTAGCCCCTGCTCAGCGCCCCGCTCTCTCTTCCTGCTGCAGCCTCCGTCCCGTTCTTGGTCTGTGAGGTTGGCTTGGTCCCCCCCATGCGCCGCGGCTTCTACTGCAACGACAGCAGCATCCGCTACCCGCTCAAGCAGGCGGAGACGGTCAGCGACACGGTGCTGATCTCGGTGGGGATCCTCATCACCTCCGTCTCGGTGAGTCGCTGCGAGAGGAGAGAGCCCCCTGCAGCACAGCGCCCCCTAGCGCCGCACTGGGGCAAACACTGCCTGCCAGGGGAGAGCGCCCCCTGCTGAGCCCCCACCCTGCTCTGTGCAGCATAGCGCCCCCTAGCACCGCACTGGGGCCAGCCCTGCCTGCCAGGGGAGAGCGCCCCCTGCTGAGCCCCCACCCTGCTCCGTGCAGCACAGCGCCCCCTAGCGCCGCACTGGGGCCAGCCCTGCCTGCCAGGGGAGAGCACCCCCTGCTGATCCCCCTGCGACATTCCCTGCAGGGTGTCAGGGGCTGAGTATGAGAGGCTGGAGGTGGCAGAGGGGTGGGCTCTGGGTAGCTCACCCCCATGTGCCCCTTACAAAATGCTAGCCATGCCCCTCAGCACAGAGCACCTGTTCCCAACCCTTCCTCCGAAGCATCAGCCATTGGCCTAGGAGACAGGATCCCAGCCTGGGCACGATCCGCTGCCGCTGGACCCCGCCTCCAGCAGGCTGCTTGCCTTGCGGAACTCCCTGCTGCAGGGCGTGGGGCAGGATAGGAGGGGTGAGGCAAAATATTGAGGGGGCAGGGCTGGCTTTAAAAACGGGGGTTGGGTGGGATGAGATTATGGGGTAAACCAAGGGGCTGGGGGGAATTGAGTCCTGCTGGTCTGCAAAGTGCATAGGGAGGCACCCCCCCCCCCCCAGCTTCCCACAGCCCTGGGGGCTGGTCCGTGTCCCAACACATGGAGCGGGGATCTGGCTGGGACGGCTGCCCGTCTCAAGCTGCCGTCCCCGGTGCTTCCCCGTCTTGCCACGCAGATCGCCCTGGGCGAGAGCTACCGCATCCACTCCCTGCGCCTGGGCTCCCGCTCCTTCGTCCCCAACCCCTACGTGGCCGTCCTCTACAAGGAGATCGGCGCCTTCCTCTTCGGCTGCACCGTGGGCCAGTCCCTCACCAACATGGCCAAGATCACCGTCGGCCGCCTCCGCCCCCACTTCCTGGCCGTCTGCCGGCCGGACCTCGCTCTCCTCAACTGCTCCCGGGGCTACGTGGAGGAGTACGCCTGCACTGCGGGGCCGTCGCAGGAGAAGGAAGCCAGGTGAGCTCCCGGGGGCACTGTCCCTTTAAGGCGGGGTGGGGGGTTGAGGTAAAGGAAGGGGTCCCCTCTAGTGGAGCCAGCTGCAGGGTGCGGGCCCAGATTTGGGGGGGGGTCCCCCTGGTGGTGACACCTGGCCTTACAGGCTCGGGCTGTCTGTGTCCAGCAGCCTGGCCTAAAAAAAAATCCCCTATAGATTTCCCACAGAGCCATCTCGGCTCTTCCCGCTGAGACCACTGTGAAGGGATGGGGGGGCCAGGGAGAGTTCTGACATTAGACTGCTCCTTGCCCCAGTGTCATGCCCCCCCACACCGTGCCCTGTCCCCCTGTATCTGGGGGGAGGTCCCCATGGAGAGTGTCAGGGGGAGGGGGATCCCCATGCAACTTGCCCCTCCCCAGTGTCCAGGAGTGGGTCCCTTACACAGCTTCGGGGTTACCGCACCTCTGAGTCAGGCCAGGTTTGAACCGGTGTCTGCTCGGGGGATGCCCTCTTAGCCCTCGGCCCTCCAGCCCTGTCCCTGCCCCCCCCGGAGATCTAGGCTTGCAGCCCCTCTGTAATTCCCTGCCATTCGCCCGGCCGCCCACCTGCAGTTCTGCTCTCTCCCAGGGGCTAGACCGGTTCTTCTTGGGCCAGAAGCGCTGCAGAGAAAACTCGGCGTAAACCAGCCAAGCGCCACCCGCCGAGACCAAAACCTCTGGGGCCCTCCTGCTTCACGCCCCGAGCTCTGCTGGGACAGACCCCGGGGGGTGCAGTGGTGCCCACGTCCTTCAGACTCTTTGGCCGGGTGCGACCTCTTGGTTAAAGGTCAAAGGGAGGGGTTCCCAGGCCCTTTATACCACCAGCCCCCGGGCCTCTGGACCCCGGTCCGACCCAGTCTGCAGTAATTGTCCCCGCTGAGTTTAGTTCCTGGAGGGAGCTGGGCACCGTGCCGCCAGGGGGGCAGGACGCAGCCCATGGCTCGTCCCGATGCTCCAAGATATTGTGTGTGTCTGTAATACCCAGAGGGGTCCCATGGAGGCTGCCCTGCCCCAGTGTCTGGGGTTGTGGGAGTGACTCTCGGTGGAGACTGCCCCCGCCTTGCTGGACAATCCCACGCCCTGGGCAGCAGCTTTGGACCCCCCGGCCTTGCCCGCCTGGCCCTGGATGGGATCTAAGGCAGGCGAAGGGGTTGCTGGCGGGATCCCTCGGCACCCCTGGCGACGGGTGGTGCCGCCAGCTATAACCCTGGCCTTTATTTGCCCCCTTCTAGGAAGTCCTTCTACTCCGGCCACGCCTCCTTCGCCATGTACAGCATGACATACCTGGTGGTAAGCGCCCCCGCCCGGCCCCACAGAGCTTAACAGATCTGATCATCCTAGAACCTCCCCCGGCAACCCTGGCCCCGTGCCTCGTGGGTCACGCCTGAACGCCCTGGGGCGGGGGTTCCCCTGGCCAGTGGAGCCCTGTGCAGAGGTCACTGGGGGGGGGGGCAGGGGGAGATCTCCCCACGGAGCCAGGCTGGGGGAGGTCACTGGGGGAGATCTCCCCACAGAGCCAGGCTGGGGGAGGTCACTGGGGGGCAGGAGGAGATCTCCCCACGGAGCCGGGTCAGGGGAGGTCGCTGGGAGGAGATCTCCCCGCGGAGCCAGGCTGGGGGAGGTCACTGGGTGCATGGTGGGATGCCCCTGAAGGAGCAGCTGGGCCTGGCAGCCCCTCTTAGCCAGCGACCCCTGTCCAGGGTCCCACCCCGAGCCGGAGTGACTCCTCGGCAGGGAGTGGAGCCATGTGCCTGGAATAACCCAGCAGAGGGTCCCTCTGTGCCAGGCACTTCCTGCCAGTGTGGCAGTTGTTGGTGTGGGAGCCGGAGGGTTCCACACAGAGCCCACTGAGGGCCAGGACGCCTGGGTTCTATTCCTGGCGCTTGGAGGGGTATGGCTCCTTGGGGGTTAGAGCAAGGAGGCGCTGGGAGTCAGGACTCCTGGGTTCTCTCCCCAGCTGTGGGAGGACAGTGGGGTCTAGAGGTTAGAGCAGAGGGACCTGGGTATTGGGATGCCTGGGTTCTCTGGCTCTGAGAGTGGGGCGGGGGCGAGCAGAGAGCCCCCTCCAGCGGCTGATGGCAGAAGAGTAGTTCTGTGCCGCACGTGCCTACAGAGGCTTATCCGGCACCTGAGCAGCCGATTGTCTGGCTGCCCCGGCTCCTGTCTCCTGGCTGGCCCAGGCTGTAGGGTAGTGCGGTCCGATGGATGAGGGGAAAGTCCTGATTCCCAGCCCCCCTGCTCTAACCACTAGACCCCACTCCCCGGAGCTGGGGATAGAACCCAGGAGTCCTGACCCTGCTCTCGGCACCTGTCCCACTCACTCCCCTCCTTTCCTCCACCCCCCGCATCCGACCGATCTCCCCCCTCATCAAAGTGGGTCAGTTTCCCGCTGCCGCCACCGCACCCGAATGGCCCCTTCCCCCGCCCCGGATGCCTGGGTCCGTGTGGCTAGCGATGGAGAAGGGCCCATTGTTCCCTTGGGGAGCGGCACAAACAGGTCCTTTATGCGTCCCCGGCTGACGGGCCTGGATGGGGGGGGCTGGGAACGTGTCTCGGGCGGGGGCAGCAGTGACGCCACCGACTAGGACTGTGGGTAGCCCCCCAGCTCAGATGCCCTTTATTCTTCTTGCTGTGCTGGGCGGGGGGAGGGGATGGGGGGGAGCAGCGTTTGGGGGCAGCAGGGTTTGGGGGTGGGGCGTGAGGGGCGGGACATGGGGAGTAGGGGGCAGGAATCGGAGCGCAAGGGGGGAGCTGGTAGGGTTTTGAGGTGGGAGCAGCAGCGTTTGGGGGGAGTGGGGACCAGGAGCAGCGCCCTCCCCCAATGCTCACCACCCCGCTTCTCCCCCTCCCCGCCCCCCAGTTCTACCTGCAGGCGCGGTTAACCTGGCGGGGCGCCCGTCTGCTACGCCCCCTGCTGCAGTTCGTCCTGCTGCTGCTGGCGCTCTACACCGGCCTCACCCGCATCTCTGACTACTGGCACCACCCCTCGGACGTGGCCGTGGGCTTCCTGCAGGGGGCGCTCATCGCCTACTGGGTGGTAAGTGTGAGCCCCTGGCTGGCTGGCCGTCCCCCTGTCCAGGACGGATCAGTGCCTGGACCCCTCTAGGTCACCAGCTCGACTCTGGCCCGGCTCCCGGAGGTGTGAGGAGTGTGTCTGGTTTCTTAAACCGTTGGGGTCCATGTCCCAGCCCACCCCACGCTCCATCCATGAGCCCGGCTGGGAGCCAGGACTCCTGGGTTCGTTCCCCAGCTCCGGGGTCTAGTGGGTTAAAGCGGGTGAGGGGACCGGGGTTCTGGGAGCCAGGACTCCTGGGTTCTATTCTTAGCTCTGGCAGAGGGAGTGGAGTGTAGGAGTGGAGTCTAGGATTTAGAGCAGGGTGGGCTGAGAGCCAGGACTCCTGGGATCTATTCCCAGCTCTGGGAGGGGAGTGGGGTCTAGTGGTTAGAGCGGGGGGGGCTGGGAGTCAGGACTCCTGGGTTCCAGCCCCAGCTCTGGGAGAGGAGCGGTGTCTAGTGGTTAGATCAATGTGGGGGCCAGAACCCAGGACTCCTGGTTCTGCTGCTGGCTCGTCTGACCTTGGGCCAGTCCCTTTCCCTCTCTACGGGGGCCGCAGCGGTGGAGGGAACGTGTGGAGAATGCTCTGACCTCCTTGGGTGGCAGGCGCTGGAGCCAGGGCCGGGATTCTCCCCCGTGTTCTCCCCACACCCGGCCTTGGGGGGAGGGGGCTGTGCAACCAGCCAGGAGCTGAGGGGCCGAAACGCCGTCGCTCCCAGGGCCGGAGCTGCGGGCTGCCAGGAAACAGCACAGGAAACGCCTCCTGCTTCAGCCTTAGAACAGGCAACAGGGAGGAAATCTTCCCTCATCACAGGGCTCCTGGCCAACCTCCCCACCCCTTCCCTGGGGGCCCAGCGGCCCAGCTCCCTCCCCACAACCCCTGGGGGTCTTTAGCACAGCACAGCCCCAGCAGGAGGTGTGAACTCCCTTGGACTCATGTGGAAACTGAAGCACCGAGGGGGGAAGCGGCCTGGGGCTGGGAGTCAGGACTCCTGGGTTCTATCCCCAGCTCTGGGAGTGGGAGGGGATGGGTTAGAGCAGGGGGAGCTGGGGGGTCCTATTCTTGCCTTACATACTGATTCACCCTATAGCCTGGGCCTATGGCTAAACTAGAGCCTGCCTCAGTTTCCCCTCCAGCTGGGGAATAAACCCCCGCCCCGAGAGCGGGGTGGGGGGCAGGGTCATGTCAGTGCGATTAGCTCTCCCCCGCCCCCCTCCTTTTAGGTCTCTCCTGCCTCACACCCCGTTTTTCTCTCTCTCCTCCTCCTTCCAGGCCTTCCACATCTCAGGCATGTTCCGCCACAAGGCCCCAGCCTCCCGGCTGCCCCCGCTTTGCCCTGATAGCCCGGACTCCAGCGGCCACACCAACTGCTAGGCGTCCTGCCGGAACGGGGGGCTAGAGGGATCACCCGGCTGGGACCAGCACCCAGCAGGCCCCCGCACGGCGGAGGGAGAGCTAGCCCCGCTTTCTGCTCCTCCACAGAGCACGTGGCCCCATGTGCTTCCTCTCTGGCAGGGCTGGGCTTTCCTGTGTTGCTCTGGTCGCCGCCGGCTGTTTTCCAAGCACTTTAATTTCCTCTTGGATGCCTGCCCTGGGTCAGGTCGTCGCCACCTCCCGAAAGGCTTCCTGTTGGGCGGGGTTCTCCTCTGTCCGTCGCAGGAAATCCTGCCTTCCTCTGGCTAGGGCATGGCAGGAAGTCTCACCTTCTTCTAACATGGATATTGCAGACGCACCGCAGGAAGTCCCACCTTCCTCTGGCAAGGGCATGGCAGGAAGTCCCGCCTGCCTTTGGCACGGCCATCACAGGAACGCTGCAGGAAGTCCCGCCTTCCTTTGACATGGGCATTACAGGAAGTCCCACCTCCCCCTCACCGCCTCCACACGCATTGGGATTTCTCAGCTCATGGAAGGATTATGATGACGATTTGCATGATACGCTCTGGCCACCTTCCCGGACTCTGCTCCTCCAATGAAATGGCCCCTCCCTCCCCTCTCCGCGGCCGGGGAGGAGGGCTGTGATTGATGGACAGGGGGATGAGGAGCGCGGGGAGAGCGGCAGGTGGTCGAACATGAAGGATGAACCACGGGCTGCTGGGCCTTAGGAGTGGGGTCCACGGGGGGGGGCTCATCCGTGCCACGAGTGGCTCCCGTTCTCAGACGCTTCCAGGCCCACTCCCCCCCCCGTGGAGGGGGCTGGACTGTGCCTCTCGCCCCCCCATGCCCAGCTGGCCCTGATAATGTGAATGGTATTTTTGTAATAAATGGTACAGACAATCGCCTGGGCTGGGGCTGGCTCTGGTGTGGGGAGCATGGGTCGGTCCCGGGGGCTTCAGGCAAGGGGCTTTCGTCCTCTCTGCAAGCCCTGCCTTGGCGGCTGCCCTCCAAAGCTCAGGCAGGAGATCGGGGCGGGGGGGGGGGGAGGGGGGGGGGGTCGGGGGGGGGGGGATTGTTGGGGGACGGAGGGGCTAATTCCTAGCTCACGCAGGAGCTGCCTGGCCGCTCTATCCTGGCAGATGATCCTTCCCCACATTCCTCCCGGCTGATAATGCTTCTTCCAGCTGCGTCCTGGGGCTGCGTCCTTGTGCGCTGGGATTGGGATGGGGGGAGGGAAACTATCCCATCCCTGCCCCCTCCCCCGACACTTTTAACTAATAGGGGCTATTGTTTTATTCTCCTTTCCACCGTACAATCAGCGGGTCGGTGGATCCAGGGATGGGCTAGCAGGGGACTGTGGGCTGGGACTGAGGGGCACCGGCAAAGCTTGGTGGGGGGGGGAACCTAGGGGGCTAGGATAGTGTGGGGGCTGCTGGTCAGGATTGAGAGGCACCTGCACAGCAGTGGGGTGGAGCGGGGAGCCCAGAGCTAGGATAACAGGAAGACTGTAAGTCAAGTGTGGGGGCACCGGCAAAGCTGGGGCGGGAGCCCAGGGGGCTGGGATAGTTGGAGGCTGCGGGTCGGGATTGAGGGACGCTGGGGGGGAATCCCTGGTCTGAGGTAGTAGGGGCTGTGGGTCGGGATGGAGGGGGGATCCCAGAGCTAGGAAGCAGGGGGCTGCAGATCGGGACTGAGGGACACTGGCGGAGCTGGGGGGATACTGGGGCTGTGGGTCGGGATTGAGAGGCACTGGTGGGGCTGAAGTACAGCAGAGGGGTGGGAGGTGGGATCCAGTAGCACCCTCTGGCTGACGGTCCCAACCCCAGAGAAACACACAGCTTCGTTCTCCCGCTAGGGAAATGGCTCTGTCGCTCCGCCTGGCCCCGTCCTGTCCGAGCGGCTCTGGACACTGCGGTAGGCCTGGCGCTGGGAGACATTCCACTCAAGTCCTTGACCCTGGGAGCAGGGCTGCGATGGGGGAGCCGGCCCTGCAGCTGGGCCCTGGGGGGGCTGGGCCAATGGGGTTGGGGGCCAGCAGGAGGGCCTGGCCTAGATGAGATGAGCTCGCCAGCTGGGCACAGGAGAGGAGAGGATCAGGCCCAAGGCATGCCCACAGGCAGCTACTGCAGCCCGACTGGCCCTGGATGTGGCACCAGCAAGGCCTGTGTGACTAGAGCCTTTAAGCTAAGGAGACCCAAAAAGGCCAACAGTGCCCCTACTCAGGGGGGTGGGGGATCTTAGTGCCAGCCCCCATGCCCCACTGTGATGCTAGGGGGTGCTGTGGGGCAGGGACAGGAATGGTGGCTCCATAGGGAACACTCTGGGCAGTGGTGCTGTGTGGCTGTTAACCAGCTGCCAGGCCTCACCCCAGAGCTGGCTGCATCTCAGAGCTGGGCCAAGCAGTCCCTGCATCGTTCATCAAGTGTTTTGGCCTTTTGAGGAATTCAGGATTGGTATCAGCAGGCCCAATAAAGAAATCCCCAGGGGGAATCCAGGCAGGCCCCTGTCTGTCTCCTGCCTCTGACTTTCACAACAGCCTCTTGGGGGAGGGCTGTGAGTTCCTTTCAAAGCTGCCATGAATGACTCCTTTATACCCCAGTGGGAACAGGGGCTGTGTGACTCCCAGCGCTAGGCTCAGGGGAACAATAGCGGGAACCATATCTGCTTCTTCCGAGCCCCAGGGCAGACAGGGTAACCAAGCAAAGCCGCACAACCAGCCCCGGAGATAAGGGATAATGAGCCGGTTTTACACCAGGGGGAAACTGAGGTACAGGGAGAGGCCGTGACCTGACCAAAGTCACACAGTAGGGCACTGAACAAAGTCTTGACTGTCTCTTGCTCTAAGCACTAATCCCCACTCCTTACCCCAGAGCTGGCGATAGAACCCAGGAGTCCTGACTCCCGGTCTCCCCTGCTCCAATCACTAGACCACATGGCCCATTCTGTGATCCCACACTGTGGCTCCTAGTGTTTCTGGCAGTCCCTGGATGCATGTGGAAGAGGGAGTCAGTCTGGCTCCCCTGGATGAGATGGGGACACACACACACACACACACACACACACACACAGGGACACACACACACACACTCACTCTCTCTCTCGTATCAGGCAAACCATGGCTGTGGCTTCCCCATGGATCCAGCAGGTTTATGAGCAGGAGGGGAAATGGTTGCTAAGAGCTGCTATGGAGATATGGGTTCTAATCCCACTACTGCCACCATGTTGCCAGCAGCTTCAATCAAGAAGCCACTGGCAGGGTAAGAAGCACCAGACCTGACCTGACTGACTTATGAAGAATTTGGCTTTGGAGCAAACTCCTCCACTGCTTGCCACTACCCCTGCCCCATAAGAACATGCATGAAACACCACGGCATGTCTTCAAGAACAGACCACTTGCTCGCACGCTAAGAACTTGGAAGACAATGTGCAGTGATGCCCCCCCCGCGCCCAGGGCTCCCACTTTAACAACAGAAACACTCCAGTAATGACAGCCAGGATTAGAAATGTGGCCTTTGCGAAGGGAAAATGGGAGCCTGCCCTCTCGCCCGTCCCCCAGGCTAGCAGCCAGCTCTGGATGGGTTCCTGGACGGGGGTGGGAGTAAAACGGCCCAGCACTCTGGACCCCAAACCGATGCAATTGACGTGAGTTCCCTCTTGGGGATATATCCAGGGTGCAAAGAGTCCTCATACCTCCCGCTCGGCCCAAGATAAACAGCGGCCACGGGGACTGACCCAATTCTGGCAGATGCAGTGAAGGGGAGGGAGCTTTGCACCAGCCAACAGCTGGGGAACAGAGAGGATTGTTGGGGGGGGGGGAAGGCCCGCGGTTCCAGCTGTCCTTAACGAGGTCCAGCTGTTAGCGTGGGGCTCATCAGCTGGGAGAAAAGGGAAGGGGGGAAGCTCCCATGGTGCGGAGGTCGGGGACATGCCCAGCCACACGCTGCCATGTGGATGTGCCAGGTGTTTTCAAGCTAACGCTTGAGGAGCGAGGGAACAGGTACAAAGCAGGGCTGGGTGGTTGGATCGATTCCCTCGGCAGGGCACAGCCCCTCGTCCTCAAGCCTGGCCGGGGGCACCCCAGGCCCTCGGAAAGGGGCACGTTAATAGACCAAGGTGGCTCGGTACCAAATACCATCTGAGGCACAGGGCAAAGGCCCGCGAGGAAGGCACTGGACTAGGAGTCAGGCTGCCTGGGTTTTAGCGCCAGCTCTGGGAGGGGAGGGGGGTCTAGCAGGTGGAGCAGGGAGGGGCTGGTGGAGCAGGGAGGGGCTGGGAGCCAGGACTCCTGGGTTCTAGCCCCAGCTCTGGGAGGGGCATGGGGTCTAGTGGTTAGAGCAGGGATGGGCTGAATGGTGGTGTGACCATCAATCCCATCACTCACCTGACTTGTGCCTTTAGGGCCCTGGGTTATGACCTCCCCCAACCCCCCTAGTTTACCAGCTCCTGGCCTGACTCCCACATGCAGCAGATGGCTGGGTTGGCCCAGCCCTCCCTGCTCTACCAGAATCCTGTCAGGGCTTGTCCGGGGAGAAAGGAACCAACCTGCAAACGGCTGAGGGCGGAGGTTTGAGACTGGAGCCCTGGCATTAGCCCCCGGTGGGGCTCAGTGCGGGGAAAGGGCGGGTAAAAGTCCTGCAATGGGATTGGAGCTGGGGGCAGAGGTTGTGTCTCCGCTGCTCCCTGCTGGCTAGGGTATGGGGGGGGCACATGTCTGCCTGCAGTTTTGTGTGTGTGCGCCCCCCCGTGCTGGTGTGTGCGTGCGTTCACCATATGCGGCCGTCCCCGACGTACTTGTGCGCCCAGCCCCAGGGCAGCTGCTGCGATGCGCTGGATATTAATTTCCTGGCTTGTTTTTCCCATTGTGTAACTCACTGGCTCTGAACAGAAACAGTCACTTCCCAGCCTGGCGGGCGGCCAGGCCTGGAGGGAGACTGCAGCGCCGGGCGGGGGCAAAGGGGACACTTCAGCCTTGTCCCCGGGGCATATCTCGCGGCCCGGGGAGCCCAAACCCTACCTGCACGTCCCTGCTGGAATGCGCCCGCCTCTGGGGTGGGGTAGGCCAGTTGTTTCACAGCCGCACCGCAATGCTGCACGGGGATGGCTCACCCAGCGCTGAAATGCAGCCACCTCTGGGGTGGGGCCCGGCAGCTGGTATCAGAGCACAGCGACGCTGCACAGGGGAATAAGCTGGGGTATTTCCCCACCACTCTGTAGGCATGGGAGTTCAAATTGTGCCAGCCGCGTCACAGGGCGACCCCTCGTGATGATCTGCTGAGCCCCCCAGCAGCATGGGGGTCGGGCCTTGTGCCCAGGGGCCTCAACAGAATCTGGCCAGCCAGCGGTTCTGGCGGGGAGCGGGGCGGCTGCAGGATGTGTCCTGCCTGGGATGAACTCCCCTGGTAATCTGGATTGTTTGGATCCAGGGAGAGGGTCAGCCCAGGCCGGCCTTCCTGTCTCCCGGGAGAGGGCCTGGGGAGTTGGATTTGTTTACTGCATTTCTGGGTGGTGGAGTCTGTTCCGAGAGGCAGGGCCCCCCTCGCCGGCCCTTTGCATTAACATCGCATGCAAAGCTGTGTCTCGGGGTCACCGGGCGGGGGGAGGCGGTGCCAAGAGCCCGGGGCTGCATCTCGCGGTGATCGGGGGTGGGGCAGTGTTCTCACTAGGGGGGCCCACGGTGGAGGGCCAGCAGGGGGCGCTCTCACCGGACAAGTCCCGACAGCCCAGAGTGCGGGGCGGGGTCCCAAGAGGGGGTCGCTCTCACTGGGTGTGGGGGGGAAACGGGCAGCAGACGGGGAAGGGGCCGGTTTGCTTTCCACCTTGCACGGGGCTGTCTTCCTGGCAGGTGGTGGGCACCTGGGTGGGTGGGGGTGGGGCTGTGTGGTGGAATGAAGGGGGATTTGGGCAGGCATGTTTAGGAGCTGGGGCGGGAGCTGTGCCTGGAGGAGGATGGGGTGACGTGCCCTCACTCGGAGCAGGGCACCCCTTCCGACCACTCAATACAGCGGAGCCGGGTCCACGCTGAGATGGGCCCTTTGCCGCAGCCTGTGGCTATAAATAGGGGTTTTCCCCAGAAGTTGGGAGGCTTCCCAGAACTGAGGCCAGAGCCAGTGATAGGGGGAGGGGATGATAACACCCCAGCTGCCACATGGGGGGGGAACTGCCCCACCCAGACACTGATGATGGAGATCCAGTAGGGGGCGCTCTCTCCATGCAGGCAGCGCTCCCCCTAGTGCAACACTAGGGGGCGCTGTGATGCAGGGAGCAAGGTGGGGGCTCAGTAGGGGGCGCTTGGCCCACACAGTCAGTACTGACCCCAATGCCTCACTCTGTGCATGTGCGTGCCCCTCACGGCCTTCTGCTGGATGGGCTCAGCATTGCCTGACTGTGTGTCATAGCCCCTGTAGTGCTAGTGTCTAACGGAGATCCTCCCCTACATTCCTCTTCATAGTCAGCATTGGCCAGACCGGGCTGCTGCTCTCCCGGATTGGTGCCATATGGCTAGGAGCCCCTGCCAGCCTCTTCAACTCCCAACCCCCCTGCACCTCCCCCCAACACCCACATGTAGCTGGGCGACTCCCCTCCCCGCAGGGCCAGACCCGGGTCCCTGAGGTGGCAAGAACTGGCCGAACCAAATAAGAAGGGAGAGAATTGGGGGGGGAGGAGGGGGGCAGGGAGGGGGTCGGGGGGGGGGGCGGTTTACTCTGCAGGCTTTATGCTAGTGGGAGAGATTAGCAAGGCCTAGAGCACCACCTCCTGGCAGCAAGTGGTATTGCAGAGAGAGAGAGAGTGTGTGTGTGTGTGTGTGTGTCCTCCATCTCTGAAAGCCTCTTAACAGCTGAGACTCTCCATATATGAATATCTCCTCCCTCCTCGGCAGCCGAACCCAGCCTCTCCCCCCCGCCCCCTGCCCCAGGAGCCCACCTCACAGCTCCTGCCATCACCCCACTCCCTGGGGCCCTGCCCCCTCCTTCCCCTCCCTCTGGGGGAATCTGGGACCTGCTCTGGAGGTGATGGGGGACAGATCACTGGGCGGGGCAGGGTGGGTCCTTGGCTCATACCTGTCCTTTGAAAGGCCAGACGGAGATTTGGGCAGGATGGCTCAGCCCTAAAAATACCCCAAAGGGGGCTCAAGTTACCCAGAGAGGGGGGCGGGATATCACCGCTGGCCTTCGTGTGTCAGGGGACAGGGCTGCTGCTTCCTGGTGGAGAACAGACTTACTGTGGCAGTGAGGGGACCCAGGCAGGCACTGCAGTGGTGGGAGCTGGGAGCTGCTGGAGCTGAGGGTCAGGGGTTCTGGCACCTCTGGGGCTTTGGTTTAGATGCTGGATTCATCCCCCTTGCCAACTGGGATCTGTTCTGGGCTGGATATAGTCAGTGGGTGACAGAGCATGGGGCAGCCCTGACTGATCAGGGAGAGCACCCCACTCCCTGCGGCACCGTGCCGGGGTGAGCACAACGCTGGCTGCGAGGGGACAGCACCCCCAGCCTGCGTCACTCGCACCCGTTCAGCAGAAGCCCGGCGGGGGCTGTAAGTGGTTGTGACCCCCATACAACAACAGCAGCCCCTCCCCCCTTGTGGGAATCACACACACACCCCTCGTGGTGTCGGGCCTCCATTTGATACTGCTTCACAAATGCTCTGGGGTCAGACTCATTGAAGAAAGTAGAACCGTCCCCGCCACTAGAGGACCCCATAACACAGCAAATGCAGCTGGCTCCCTGCCCAGAGCTACATGGATAGACAATCATAGAATCACAGGACTGGAAGGGACCGTGAGAAGTCTTCTTGTCCAGTCCCCGGCACTCCTGGCAGGACTAAGTATTATCTAGACCATCCCTGGCAGGTGTCTGTCTAACCTGCTCTTAAAAATCTCCAGTGATGGAGATTCCACAACCTCCCTAGGCGATTTATCCCAGTGCTTAACCACCCTGACAGATAGGAAGTTTTTCCTAATGTCCAACCTAAACCCCCCTTGCTGCAATTTAAGCCCATTGCTTCTTGTCCTATCCTCAGAGGTTAAGAAGAACAATTTTTCTCCCTCCTCCTTGTAACAACCTTTTATCTATTTGAAAACTGTGATGTCCCCTCTCAGTCTTCTCTTCTCCAGACTAAACAAACCCAATTTTTTCAATCTTCCCTCATAGCTCATGTTTTCTAGTCCTTTAATCATTTTTGTTGCTCTTCTCTGGACTCTCTCCAATTTGTCCACATCTTTCCTGAAATGTGGCACCCAGAACTGGACCCAATACTCCAGTTGAGGCCAGGGCCGGCCCACAACATGTTGGCACCTGAGGTGGGGAGCTCAAATGACACCCCCATGCCCCCTCGCTTGGGCCAAAACTTTGAAAGGTCTCAATTCTGCCTTCTTCCTGTTCTACTCCTCCCATGGTCCCGCTCTGCTACCTACCCCAAGAAAGGAGAACTAACAACTTAAAATGCTTTGTTCAAAAATTTTAAGTGACACTTAACTTTCAAACGCCTGAACAGCAAATGTAACTTTGCTTGTCTGCATAGTAAACACTGGCATTTTTATCTGTTTGAATAATCAAAGTGGTGCTTTCCGTGCCTTCTTGGTTGCAAAGATTTGAACTGTTTCCTGAAGGTCCAAAGTCTGGGCAGCTCATGCTCTGTTGCAGGGGTGGGCAAACTTTTTGGCCCGAGGGCCACCTTGGGGTTGCAAAACTGTATGGAGGGCCGGGTAGGGAAATCTGTGCCTCCCCAAGCAGCCTGGCCCCCGCCCCCATCCGCCCCCTCCCACTTCCCGCCCCCTCACTGACCCCCCTCAGAACCCCCGACCCATCCAACCCCCTCTGCTCCTTGTACCCTGGCCACCCCTTCCCGGGACCAACTGCCCCCCGGGACCCCACCCCTTATCCAAATCCCCTGCTCCCAGTCCCCTGATTGCCCCCTGACACCTATCCACGCCCCCTGACAGCCCCCCTGGGATTTCCGTGTCTATCCAACCCCCTGCTCTCTGTCCCCTGACTGGCCCCTATCCACACCCCCACCCCCTGACAGGGACCCTATGCCTATTCAACCCCCCTGTTCCCCATCCCCTGACCCCTATCCACACCCCAGCCCCCTGACAGGCCCCGTGGGACTCCCATGCTTATCCAATCCCCCCATTCCCCGTCCCCTGACTGCCCCCCGCAACTTCCGCCCCTTATCCAACCCCCCAGCACCGGCCCCCTTACCATGCCGCTCAGAGCAGCACATCTGGCAGCTGCGCCGCCCGCCGGGAGCCAGACACACTGCCATGCAGCTCGGCAGAAGCACGCAACCCTGCCGCCCAGAGCGCTGCCCACGCGGTGGCGTGGCTGTGGGGGAGGGGCCGGGGGCTAGCTTCCCCGGCCGGGAGCTCAGGGGCTGGGCAGGATGGGCCCGTGGGTCGTATGTGGCCCACAGGCTGTAGTTTGCCCACCTCTGCTCTATTGAGATGGTTGCAAGAGCGACCGGCCTCTCCTGTGTCACTGTGGAGCGTAGATGTGTTTTTATTAACTTCAGCTTGGAGCAGCTGCGTTGTCCACTGGCAACGGTGACAGGACGTGTTAGAAGTATGCACAGAGCAACAAAAGCATTTGGAAAGAGGGAGGTCATCTTATTTGTGCACAGATATTCCAGAACAGCCTTTGGAGTTGATCCGGCTGAAATGTATCTTGAAAGGGTTTCGGTTCATCACCTAAATCACTCGCATCAATATCGCGCACGTCATCATGTGTCAACACTGTCTCCAGTGCCCTGCATTGCTGGTGTAGGCCTTCTTCAGGTATAGTGAGGAGTTTGGGAATATCCTACAACATCCCAAATATACTGCCGTGTTCCTTGAGCTGCATGAAACGTTCTTCAGCTGACTGTATTGCACAATCTCGCACCTCGTTAAAGAATTCAACTTTGAATTGTTGTTTGGGGTCTCTTATGGGATTATCCCGTGCCTCGTCATCAAAATGTCTTCTTCTTCGGTGACTCTTGTATTCTTGAATGGGTGGGGAAATAGCTTCAGTGTGAAGTTCTTCTGCCAACTTCTGTGCGCTCTTCAGAACGGTCTGAAATCCCTCATCTGACCGGTAAGACTGTAGGTATGACTTTGCTTTGTCCAGTTGTTCCATTGCTCCAGATAGATCAAGGTCAACACCTTGGAGTCTCTTGCTTACAACATTTATTTCAAACAGTGTGTCATACCACAACACTAAGCCCCACAGAAATGTGAAGTGATGTATGTTTCTGGTGATTCCATTTCCCTCTGCCACTGCTCTCCCACAAACAGTACCCGTCATACCATTATCCTCCATAATGGCAACTATGGCACCATCTATCATCCCAATGTGGTGTTTGATAGGCTTTATCGCCTCCACTCGACTTTCCCATCGTGTGGCACTCCGTGGTTTCAGTGTCAGAGAGGATGTTCCCAGATCTTGCTTCAAAATTTGCCATCGATGAGTTGATGCAGAGAAAAATACATAGATGCTTTGAATTACATTAAAAAATTCGGCAGCCTCACTAGAAGCTGATGCTGCATCACCGACCACCAAGTTCAATGAAGGAGAACCGCAGGGGACAAAAAAACCTCTCGGATCCGTGTCTGCACTCCTCTGTTCTTTCCTCTCATGTTGGCACCGTAGCCCTGACCTCTCATGGCAGCTATCACAATTCCCGTATCCTCCAGCTTTTTAAGAAGCACATTTGTCATACCAGCTCCTGTAGTATCATCAATGGCAAGAAATTCTAGAAAATGGTCTTGTGACGTTGCACTCTATATGATTTTATGAAAGTATGCTGATGAGCGTGAATATCATGTCACTGGAATATGCTTCATGCAAAAGGTCTCTTGGAAGGTATCATTACAAAGCTTATAATCTACGTGTGGTCATCCTATTTGTATAAATGTACACTCTTGTATCTGAAACTAGAAATATGAAATATCACTCTGAGGGCCTATTGTAATTACGCAAAGTGTGGGCCATTAATGGTGTATTGGAATCTTGATGGCTCCCATCAACCAGGACAATTGACTGTGGACGGCTCTGTTTACAGGCAGCCTTCCTCTGAGTCAGACTGGGAGGATTGAAGGCTTGGGGTCTTAGAGTGACATGTGAGCATGTCACCTGAACTGGAATCCATCTTTAACCTGGTGCTTTTCCATTGAGAAGGAGGGGTGGGAACCCAGAGGGACAAAGGATTCCGGCCTTGTGCAAAAGATATATAAGTGGGTGGAACAGAACAAAGGGGGGTGGCCATCATGAAAAATCCCCTAGCTACCACCTGAGCTGGAACAAGGGCTGTACCAGGGGAAAGCATTGTGCCCAGACTAGGAAGGCGTCCAGTCTGTTAATAAGTTGTTGTTTAAAAAAAAAAAAAAAATCTAAGGGTGAGATTTTATCTGTATTCAGTTTTATTACTGTACTAGGCTAAAACTTGTGTGTTCTATTTTATTTTGCTTGGCAATTCACTTTGTTCTGTCTGCTACTACTTGGAACCACTTAAATCCTACCTTATGTATTTAATAAAAACACTTTTTACTTATTCATTAATCCAAAGTGTGTATTAATACCTGGGGCGGGGGGGCAAACAGCTGTGCATATCTCTCTATCAGTGTTATAAAGGGCAAACAATTTATGAATTTACCCTGTATAAGCTTTATACAGGGTAAAACAAATTTATTTGGGGCTTCGACCCCATTGGGAGTTAAGCATCTGAGTGTTAAAAACAGAAACACTTCTTAAGTTGCTTTCAGTTAAGTCTGCAGCTCTGGGGCACATGATTCAGACCCTGGGTCAGTGTAGAAGCAGACTGACATGTCTGGCTCAACAAAACAGGGTGCTGGAGTCCCAAGCTGGCAAAAAAAGCAGGGGCAGAAGTAGTCTTGGCACATCCGTTGGCAGCCCCAAGGGGGTTTCTGTGATCCAACCCGTCACAGCTCTCTGACAGGCACCATTGCAGGGACATTTTCACTAGGTTCTGTTGTTGTTACAAAACGCACCATAAAGTAATTTGTTCCGTATGGCTGATGTCAGGTGTGCAGTCCAGAATAACAGAGTCATATCTTGCTGACTTCAGATCCGCCACAATCCTCTGTTTGACTTTTATGGCCAGTAACTGTATGATCTCATTTTGAACTGTTTTTCCAAGGTAGTGGTGCGTGTACATTTCTTGGGTGGTGACTCTTAGCTGCTCCTGGAGTACAGCATCAAACTCGGCCATCAGCTCCACAATTTTAAGGAAGTTTCCATTGTTTGGCATGTACGGCTGATCTGAAGTGCCACGCAGTGCTAGGTTTTGGGTAGCAAGCATTCTCACAATGGCAATGAGCCTTTTCAGAACATTTTGCCAGTAAAGAGACTCTGATGCAATCTTCTCTTGATGCTGATCATCTATGGTGGCCTTTAACCTTAGTCTCATCTCAAGTTCTTTCCACCTGTGGAATGCTCTCTGGTGATTTGCTGCCTTCTCATGGCATGCCAGATTTCTAGCCAGATTTTTCCAGTCCTTTGTTCCCGTAGAACCCAATGTGGCTGTAACATTAGACTGGAAGAGTTTGCAACAAAAACAGTATGCAGCATTCTGGGTTTTTGAGTACATAAGCCATGGCCTCTCTACTTTGTCACCATTGGGGATTTCACACCAGTAATGTGTTGGATGGAAACTTCTATTTTCATTGTCTTTGGGGAACATGAAGTTTTTCACTTGCTGTGGCCCATGCAGTGCAAGGAAGTCCCTCGGGCGACTGCTCAAGTGGGTCCACAGTCCTGGATCATCTAGACTTAAGGAACTCAAGTAGCAGCTGTTTCTTGTGCCTCCACCACACTCTTCTCTGAGCGACGCTTTTCTTCAGGAATGTGCAGGGTTCCATCCATTGGAGATGGAGATATGGATGCTGAAGTAGCTGCCAGGTCACCTGTGCTCTGACTAACTGGAAGATCAGGCGTCTCCTCACCACTCACTGGGGCCGGAAGGCTCACCGGGAACATTTGTGTCTGTGTATCTCAGAAGAGCTCCTTCCTGCTTAGATAGAAAAGCTTCCTTTGCTTGCTTGCTTCTTCTGAATGCTGCCCCAGAGGGGCGTTTTCTTCTTTCACTCATGACTGCTGTTCGGTGCCAGCTATAGTGGCTCTCAACACTCAGTTGAAGGGGACAAATAAGCAGGCTGGTAGCAGGGCCTGAGGGAGGGAAGATGTCATCGTCTTAAGGGCCTAACTGGCTCCTACTATTTCAGTTGACTGCCTGTTCTCCTCAAGTGGGTTCAGGGAAGCAGCAGGAAACAGGAAGCTCCCTGAGAAGTTGGTGTGAATCAGTCCAGGCTCCTGGGGGTGCTGGAGAGGTACATAAGAGGCTTCTCCTCTCTCTCTCCCTGCAGCTCCCGCTGCTTTCTGTTCTTCCCTCTTATCTTTTCTCCTGCCCACCTGTTATGTCTCTTGTGCCCTCCTTCCTCCAGCACAGCACTCCACCATCTCTGTGCATCGAGAGCAGAGAGAATACATACGCACCAGCGGCAGACACAATTTTCTACGCTCTGGGTCCTAGTGGTGCCCCTCCACAGTCTGGCACCTGAGGGTAAGGCCAGCCCTGGTTGAGGCCTAATGAGCGCGGAGTAGAGCGGAAGAATGACTTCTCGTGTCGTGCTCACAACACTCCTGCTAATACAGCCCAGAATGATGTTTGCGTTTTTTGCAACAGCATCACACTGTTGACTCATATTTAGCTTGTGATCCACTCTGACCCCCAGAGCCCTTTCTGCCGTACTCCTTCCTAGGCAGTCATTTCCCAGTTTGTGCGTGTGCAACTGCTTATTCCTTCCTAAGTGGAGTTCTTTGCATTTGTCCTTATTGAATTTCATCCTATTTACTTCAGACCATTTCTCCAGTTTGTCCAGATCATTTTGAACTTTAATCCTATCCTCCAAAGCACTTGCAGCCCCTCCCAGCTTGGTATCGTCCGCAAACTTTATAAGTGTCCTCTCTATACCATTAACTAAATCATTGAGGAAGATATTGATCAGAACCGGACCCAGAACCGATCCCTGCGAGACCCCACTCGTTATGTCCTTCCGGCATGACTGTGAACCACTGATAACTACTCTCTGGGAACGGTTTCCCAACCAGTTTTGCACCCACCATATAGTAGCTCTATCTCGGTTGTATTTCCCTGGTTTGTTTAGGAGAAGGTCATGCGAGATAGTGTCAAAAGCTTTACTAAAGTCAAGATATACCACATCTACTGCTTCCCCCATCTACAAGGCTTGTTACACTATCTATCTATCCCTATACACCTTCATCCATCCATCTCTATACACACCCATCTATCTACCTACCTATCCCTATACACACCTAGCTAGCTAGGTATCCTCATAGACTTCTACCTATCCATCATGCTGTTTGTAGTGCCTGGGGAGAGGGGGCCTCACTAATTACTATTAATACTCTATTCATCAACGGTAATTAATACTAATTAATCGTGAATTATCCCAAAGAATCTCCCATCTTAATAAGTGACCCAGGCCTTGAAAAAGTCCTGGCTCACCCCGGGGTGTCGCAACAGCTCGATGCCCACTAGGTGGCGCGAGGTCCCTAGCCAAAGTTAACCCCTGAGCCAGAGGTGGAACGAATGCAGCAGGGCTCAGCTGGGGGCAGTGCAACCCTTGTGTGGGCCCTGCAGAACCAGTGCGCATGTTGAGCCAAGCAGCTTTGTAAACACAACGTGTCCTGATTCAGGTGACCCACAGGTCTGGGGGGAGAAGGGTGGTAAAGCATCCCCAGCATCAGCTCTGCAACCTCTTCCAAACACTGGGAGGGGACTGGACCCCCACCCCCCCAACCCCATCTGGCTCTTCCCAAACCAATCCCAGATTCTTGTGGCTAGAACCAGAAATAACTCCCCCCCCACCTAGCTCCTGCTGGGCAGCCCCACTAGAGCCACTAGGGAGGGGGGGGGCTGACTGGGAACCCGCCCCAAACACTCCCGTGTGAGAGAAATCTCTAGGGAAAGGAGTAGGCCAGAGCCGGGGCCTCCGGGGAGCTCAGAGCTGGGGCTGGTAACCCTCAGCCTCCCACTGCCCTGCTCTCGCCACCTGTTGCATCCTGCCCTAACCTGGGTCCCCATCCCACAAGCCCCCACACAGGGTCATCCCCCATCGCCCCCCAGGCAGGGCTGACCCCAGCCACTGTGGCTCTTAGAGCAGGTGCTAATGGCTGAGCAAGGGGCCCATTGGACGCAAAGCAACCGGACAGCACTGTGCATCGGTCACTGGCACCAGGGAGACACCGGCACCCCCCGGGCAGGAATGGGCTGTCACTGTGTCTGGGCAGCGCCCGGTGCAACAGGCACATCCCTATCCCCCCTCTCACCTCACAATTGTACTGGCAGTAACCTACCTGATGAGCAAACCCCACAGGATTTTGGGCGCTGCAGGGATCTTTTAGCGTAGGTAAAAGAAGCATTGCTGTGGAGTGAATGCGGGAAGCTAAAAACACAAAAGAGTAAAGTAAACCAAGAGAGAGAGACGCATAACTTAACCATACAAGTTATTTATTGAATACTAGTGATAACTACACAAGACAGGCTAAACGACCATAACATACATTATTAAAGGTTGATACCTAAGGTAGAAAGGAAAACAGAGAAGGGGGGAGGGGAATCTCACCACTCCCTGAAGCTTGAACTGGTCGGGGTTCCCAGGTGATGGTGGTCACTCAGGGTCCTGAGGGCAGGAGACAGGCAGAGCCCCCAGCACGGTCAGTCAGGAGAAGATGGAGTCCCAGTGGAACTGATGCCTAGTTTGGATCTAAGCATCAGAACCCTGACTGGAGGGTGAGTAGGGATTTTTCTCGAGAAGATACAATGGTTGAAGGGAGAACACTAGATTTGTTTATAGGTAAACTGAGGACTCAAGGGTTTTCTTTAGGCTAGACAATAGGAGCTGAACACTCTTGGCTATGGGTGGTGTTTTCTTCCAGGGAGCTCACAATGCAACTAGGCAGCTTCAGTATTTTGGATATCAATCAAGGATTCCTTGTGCAAATTGAGATGTCTCCCTGTCCCACCTTTCATGCAGATGGGGCGAGGGGAGTGGTCTCTGCTCTCCATTCTGTATGCTAATGGAGATGTCTTAATCTTGTCACCCTTGTCAGGAGGGGTCTAGGTGTGTCTCCCAACGCCCTTCATTGTTCTCTGCAAGTCTTTTCTCGGATCGGTTTTGGTCCAAGCAGAGGTGGGGAGGGGGGTGTCCTTCATGAGTCAGACAGGCTGGATACTGCGCCCTGGTTCCCCAAGAACACAGAGCTGACTGGTATCACCGGGTGATTGGGGCAGGTGGGATAGTTTGGGGTGGGTCGGAGGCAGCTGCCCCGGGTGGTTGGGACAGATGTGGGGGTGGGGGGCTGTCCTGGGTGGTTGGGGCAGGAGGGATAGTTTGGGGCAGGTTGGGGGGGCTCTCCCAGGTTGTTTGGATCAGGTGGGATAGTTTGGGGCAGGTCGGAGGCAGCTGTCCCGGGTGGTTGGGGCAGATGGAGGGGGCGGGGGGCTGGTTTGGGGTAAGTGAGGGGACTGTCCTTAGTGCTAAGATTCCAATCCAGCTGCCTTTCTCCATCCAGCCCAAATAAGCCTAGAGGCTCTGGCCCCATGTACAGCAGCCAGGAGGGGCTGTGAGAAACCAAAGCCTGCAACACCTGCAATGCACATCCCCTCACAGCTGCCCTCGCCAGCCGGTCCAGTAGCCCCCACCCCACCCCAGAACACCGGCTGCCCCATTGGTTTCAGCACCCTGGATACAGTGGGCTCTGTGCATTGTGGTATGAGAGATTCCCAGCATGCACTTGGAGTCCCAGAATGCACTGGAGTGAACAGGCTGTAAGGGTACCAGGCTCTATAGGGTGGGCAATTCCCAGCATGTACTGGGGTGAATGTGACTAGAGGGGGCACCATGCACTGTGGGGTGGCCAGTTCCCAGCATGCACTGGGGTGAATGTGACTAGAGGGGGCACCACGCACTGGGGGGGTGACCAGTTCCCAGCATGCACTAGACTGGCAGCAGGGGGTGCTAACCTTGGAGATGCCCGCAGGAGCCTGCTATGAACAGTCTCCTGGGCAGGGAACAGGCCCCAGGAGCAATGAAGGGACAGGCTACTTCATGGGGCAAATTCTGCCTCCTCCATGACAGGGGCTTGGCCTGGGCAGGGGGGTAGCCTGGGGATCCTACAGGGATCAGAAGACCCCATTTCTGGTGAATTGGTGTCCCATTACCCAGGGTATGATTTGGATTGTTGCGTTCTCTCAATTCTCCAATCGGGGGGGCCTTTTACACAGCTTCGCTGCCACTCCTGGTCTGCTCACACCCAGCCACCAGCATGTAAATCTCTCCCCGCGATTCTGTATGAGTGCTCGAGCCAACCACTTGTGAGTTACACAGCACGGCAACGCCAGCAAACTCCCAGGCCCAGCCTTTCCCCTAGAAATGTGTGTCTTGCACTGCCCAGCACCCTCCAGTCCAGGACAACACGAGCTCATAGAAAATCCATCATTTATCAATAGAAAAAGACATGCCCAAATCCTGTTCTCCCAAATGACGTTTCCCCAAACACTTCAATCCAAACACACTGGTTTAGATAACACAGCAAAGCAAAAAGAAGAACAGGAGTACTTGTGGCACCTTAGAGACTAACAAATTTATTAGAGCATAAGCTTTCGTGGACTACAGCCCACAGCAAAGCAAATGTATTGACTACAGAAGAGAGATTTTAAGGGATTACAAGCAATGAGGCATGGAAGTCAGGATCAGTTACAAAGAAATAAAAGGTGCAACACAGCTAATACCAAACTTAACCAAGCAAAGAACTCTCTCACGGTCCGTTACAACAGCTGTACTCAAACTGGCTGATTCGTTCAGGCAGGATCTCCCCCAGTCCAGTACCCCTTCTTTTCTACACCACTGGTAAACAGATCATTTGGGCGGATTGCTTTCTCCTCTTAACGTCCTCTCAAGAAACAACTCCAGCTGGGGTTGATGACACAGAAAGCCTGAGTGGAGGGGAACTCCCAGCTGTTTCTTTGTCCAGATGTAGATTTTGGTGCTCACACCCTCTTTCCTGCCAAAGAACGGCCACTTAACTAGGTGATGGTCCACTGGATTTCATTGACACCAGGCTGAGGCCTGGGCCAGTTTTTGTCTCTAGGCAACTGGTTTGTCCTTGCTTGGAACCTGTCTTAGGCCACGTCTACACTAGCCCTTATGTCGGCAAAACTTTTTTCGCTCAGGGTTGTGAAAAAACCACCCCCCTGAGTGACATAAATTTTGCTGGCATAAGGGCTCATGTGCACAGTGCTATGTCGGCGGGAGACGCTCTCCCACTCGTTAAGTTGTATTTATGATGTCAATGGGAGAGCTCTCTCCCATGGGCATAACACGGCTACACGATACAGCTGTGCCACCGGAAGCTTGTTAGTGTAGACATGGCCTCAGTAGTCTCCTACAGTGGAACTCTACATCTTTATACCCAATGCTGCCACACATATTTCTTCAATACAATAATGTTCAGCGAATTATGAGTTTTCGGATGATACCTCACGAGGCATACTTTGTACAAAATTCATCACCTGTCTATGAAAGGGGTGAACATAGGCGTACAGACTGTCACAACTAGTACTCTCAGAGCTGCGAAGGCACAGAGCAATTCCAATGCTGCCATATTGGTCTGGTTTTAACGTATACTGTCACTCAGCTATGTTTTCTGAGGCTTCCACTTGGGGTGCGCAGGAAAATCAAGAGGGGAAACTCCCACAATTTAACACCCAGAGGCAAAGCAAGGGCTTGTTTGTAGCAACAAGGCTGAGGATGGCGCTGGAGTGCAGCTGTAATCATTTGGAGCTGTGTGGTTTAGCCTTTAATTTCCATCCACATAAAGGCATGAGAGGCCTTCCCCTCTAGGGGGCACTGGCTCAGCTCCAGCCCCAGCCCGGGGGGATAGGATCTGGGGGTCTTTCCCCTGTAGGGGACACTGGCTCTGATCTAGATTCTGGGTGGGGGACTGGCTGGCTCAGGGGGGCTGGGAATGGGATCTGGGGCCTTTCCCCTATAAGGTTTCAGAGGGGTAGCCGTGTTAGTCTGTGTCAGCAAAAACAACGAGGAGTCCTCGTGGCGCCTTAGAGACTAACACATTTATTTGGGCATAAGCTTTCATGGGCTAGAACCCACTTCATCGGATGCACGGGGTGGAAAATACAGTAGGAAGATATATACCACAGTATATGAAAAAATTCAGACCTGAATAAAGACTGACAGTGGATGGGGTCACTACAAAAACTAATTTCTCCATGCTAATTTGCCCCTACTGGTACTCACACCTTCTTGTTAACTGTTTGAAATGAGCCACCCTGATTACCACTTCAAAAGTGATTTTTTTCCTCCTGTTGATAATCGCCCACTTTAATTGATTTGTCTCAACCCCCCACTGGGTAAGGCAACTCCCATCTTTTCATGTACCGCTATAGATATATCTTCCTACTGTATTTTCCACTCCATGCATCCGATGAAGTGGGTTCTAGCCCACAAAAGTTTATGCCCAAATAAAGTTGTTAGTCTCTAAGGTGCCACAAAGACTCCTCGTTGTTTCTCCTCTAAGGGGCACCAGTTCCTCTCCCCCACACAGGTGAGGCTGATCTAGATGAACCTATCCCCTAATCTGGAGCAACCGGTGGCCAGGTACTGGCCTAGATGGGCCCCTTCCTGCTCTGATCTACCTGGCAATGCTAACGGTGAAGGAGTGAGGTCATCAGCACTCCCGAGCGGGCAGGATACATCCAGTCCCAGCACTTGGGCTGTTCCCCTGGGACATATCACTTCCCTCCAGAGCACAGTACTCAGGGAAAACTGGTACTTTTGGCCTACTTTCCCTGTGCTCCACCCTGGTCTGTTACTCTAGAACACCTCATCTTTCCTGCTTGGCACCCCCTGCACCCCATCTTTCCTGCTTGGCACCCCCTGCACCCTGTTTTCTATCTCAGCCTTATAGGAGCTCCCCCACTTTTTTCCACCTCTCTTCCCCCTCACACCGCAGACCCCCACCCCCCTTCAGTAAATCCCAAGGAAAACTTAATAAACCCCACATTCATCTGGGGGGTAAGCAGAGCACAGCTTTCTTCCAGGATGGGTGGAGTCTTGGGTGAGCCCAGGCCGGGGTTGCAGAGTGCATGGGGTTATTGGGTGTGGGGTGCAGGGCGAGGGGATGTAGGTGATGCTGTAGTTGAGGGTATGGAGAATTTGGGGGGGCAAGGTGCAGCAGGCTGGGAGAGTCTGCAGACCATGCATGGGGGTGCAGGTGAGAGTGCGGACGCTGAGTGCTGGGGCAGTTTGGGGCGCCGAAGGCAGGGCCTGGGAACTCAGAAGCTATTAGGGACACCGGATGCATGGAGAGGAATGCAGGGCACAGGAGGGGTTAAAGACACCGGTTGCAGGAGCACGGGGGGGCCCGATGCACGCGTGGGTGCAGGGCGCATGAGGGAAAGGAGCAGGGGTACGCATGGAGCGGGGCTGCGGGGCGCTTTTGGGGGGAGAAGTAGCCGGGGTGCATCCGTGGGGGGGGGCGCGCTGCATGGAGAGGGGCTCCGGGGCGCACTGGAGCCGGGGTGCAGCTCCGGGCGCGCGCAGCGAGGTGTATCACGCGTGGGGGGAGCAGCCAGGCAGCTCCGGCCCATGCGCAAATTGCGCATCGGCTCCGGCTGTCCCGCCCCTCCCCGTCTCCCCCGGGCTCCATTTAAAGGCGCATGCGAGGCCGCTGAAGGATTAAGGGGAGAGCCGCAGACGGAGCGAGACCATGCGGGAGATCGTGCACCTACAGGCCGGGCAATGCGGCAACCAGATCGGGGCCAAGGTCAGGGCGGGGCCCTGGGGGTGGGGGCATGAAGGCCGCTGGGGATCGGGACCCCTAGGGGGGAGCTGGGGTGGTGGGTCCGCAGGATCTCAGCCCTGACCCTGCTGGGGCGGGTAGGGGCTCTGGGACACCCCCTTTACCCACTGGTTTGGATTTCCCTGCCAGGGTCCCAAGTCCAGTGCGACCCCCACCTCTGTCAGTGCCCTGCTGATTGGGGGGACCCCTTACTAGGCGCTTGAGTGTGGGGCTGGTAACCGGATCGGACAGCTTGTAATTCTGTGCTCAATCTGGGTGGGGGGTCTGGCTGGGGTACCCCCCTTGCCCACCCCAAGTCCTTTCTGTGCCCCGATCCCGCCTGCCTGGAGAAGGACACACCGAGCAGCTGTTTGCTGCAGTGTGGAGAGTGGGCAGAAGGGCTGGCTCCCAGCCCCCCCCCCCCCCCCCTGAAATAACCGCGGATCTACAGGGCGGCCCTTCCCCCCCCCCCCAGGACGAAAATGCAGCTTTTCCCCCCACTGCAGGCGAAGATCCGTGGGATGGGGGGCGTTGGGGGAGAAATCTGCCATTGCCGCATGACTGCGGCTGGGTGGAAAGGCTGCCCTGCATACATTCACAATGGCTCCCTTCAGGGGAAGCTGTCCTTTGCAGGGAGCGCCTGTGGGGACGGGGGGGGGGAGCCTTGACCTGTCTCTTCTTCTGTGGCATCAGTCCAGAGGCTCTCTAGTCTCCTAAAATAGCCCCTGGCTTCCCCCTCTGTTTGCCCCATGCAGGGGCGGCTGGGCAGGGTGGGTCTCTCGCAGTGGCATGAGACTAGCGATGAACATGGCTTCTCCGGCTGCTGGGCCCCGGATCTGTGCGGCTGGTTCTTCCTACACGCAGCCGGTGATTCACCAGAGAACCGGGTGAATTAGTCACCGCCGGGGCAGGAGTGGGGCGCAGGATCGGGTGGCAGTGAGATTCCAGGCCAGGCAGGCAGGGATGTGCCGGCCCATCTGCTCAGCTGCCAGGCAAGGGAAAGAGATCTGAGCAATGCGGGAATAATGCCCAGCCTTTCCCTTGGGGGAGCTGCTCCTCTCAAATGCCTGAGCGACCCACCCATCCCAGAGGGGCTAGAAACAAGGATGCGGCTCCCTACGGCTCTGGCCCGAGCCTCCCCTGCCAGACCTCGTAAAGGAAAGCCTGACAGGTACAGTTTGATGCTAGACAACATATGGCGGCTCCCCCCTCCCCTCCCCCCAGTCTCTGTATTGGCCTGGTCGCCCCATGCTGGAGTGGCAAGGGGCTGGGATGGCAAAGCACCGAACCTGTACCAGGTCCCTCTCTCCGTGGAGTGGTGCCACCTGGGTATAAATGTGGAGTGAATCTGAAAGAATTGGTGTGGCTGTCTCTGATCAGGAGCGTGGCTGTATTGCCGGTTGCACCTGTTACATGGGCTCCATTCCAGCCCATAGCCCCTGTCTGGGTTGGAGTCCTGGTCCACTTGTCTCTCTCAACATCCTCCAGCTGGGGTATTAAAACCCTGCGATCTTGATCTTCCCACCATCGTCTCCGGCTGTCCGACTAGAAGCCAGGTCCCCTGGCGTGGCAAGCCCGGGGCACCTTGGATCAAAATGCCGGGCTCGGGTTGGAGCTTGTTGGCAGCCAGGGCCACCCTGGGGGAATCTTGCCAGTTCTGGCACAGTGCTGTCCCCGTGGCGTCTGGCGTGTCAAGATGCGGCTGGTTTTGGGGTGGGAGCTGAGGGTATAAAGTTGTGAGCATTGGGGAGCAAACAGCCCGGCTGAGCCTCGAAGAGGAGGCAACGGGTCACGGTGGGGGAATACCCCTCCCAGCCCTAGTCAGCAATGAATCTCCTCTCAAAGGCAGGACTGCTGGGAGCTGGTTCGCTCCCTGCCTGATGCTGCGGTAGCTGCATGACTGATCCAGAAGCGGCACTTTCACTTAAGACGGGAGCCTTCCCAGCATGCACTTGGGGGGCCTTATCGGCCGAGCTGGTACCTCGCCTGCCTGGCATTGCATCAGCATCGTAAATCCTTTGTTACGGGGGCGGGGGGAAAAAATATATCTCAGAACCAGAGTAATTAACCTGCCATGGCCTAGCTCAAAGGGCGGCTTCCCGGGCCGGGTGGGGATTGCAGAGCGCTGAGTTCATGGGACAAAGGTCAAAAGTGGGACCCTGGAGGCCTGGTTGGAGAGGGCGGATCTGGCCCTACAAGGCAGCTGTGGGCTGGTGACTCCCTCGAACAGGGAGTTCTCCCAGGCGTTCAGAACAGTGGCTGGTCTCGGCCCTGAGTTTCTCTATCTGCCCTGCCAGGCCCTGTGTGGGGATGGCCTGGTGGCTAGGCCAGACGCTGGCCGGCGTTGGCTCATAGGTGGCGGGGGCCGGCCCAGAGCATCAGGCCAAGTCACCAGGTGGGGTGGACTTGTCCTGCTGCCAGTGGAAGTGGGGCACATCCTGATGCAGGCCATGTCACCTCTCCTTCAGGTGGGGACGTTGGCAATGGTGCACAGTGGCTGGGGCGTCCGGCTGCTCCATCTGCACTGGGGGGGGAGGAAGGAGGTGTCCTAGGATCGCCCCTTTCTCCTAATAGACAGTTGATCTGCAGGGTCAACCTAAAAGCCCCTGGCAGCCCTACTTGCCTGATGTCTGCCCCCCCCCCCCACACACACACACACACCACCCAATGGCTAAGGCTGCTGGCGGGTGTTGCTAGGATGGCTTTGGGGGTGCAGATCCAGCCCACTCGGATAGCATTTTCCCCAAACATCTGTCCGCCCCTGGGATCTGAAGGCTTTTAACCAAAACCAGGAAAGAGACACCCAGTGGTGGTGCTAGCCCTTTGGGGGGGGGGGGGCATAAGCAGGAATATTTTGGGGTCCCCCAACACTAAAACAGGCATGTTCTTATGAAAATAATAATAGCAAATGGGGGCCCCCCCTTGAGCTGCTCGGGGCCCTAAGCAATCGCTTTGTCTGTTTACACGGTGACACCCCAATTTCACCCTTCCCTGTAGGCTGGGGGTGGGGGGAGTTGCCTTGCCTGTTGTTGGCTCACCCATAGCAAGGCCATGGTGCAGGGGGGCAGCTGATGTGTATGGGGCGGGGGGGATTCTGCCCAGTGTGGCTATGGGAAGCCTGGCCCTGGGTGGTAATGGGCACAGGGTTCCTGTTCCCACTGCCTCCTGCAGACTGACCCAAGCTCGGGCCCCTGCGGTTACAGGCCCCTCTGCAAAGGGGGCTGGCGCTGCCCCTCCCCTGCCCCTTTTTGGTTGCCTGTCGCTTTAAAAAGCCGAACCTGCCGGTGCAGGGTGGAGGAATCTGCATGGGGATGGGGGGGGGGGGGGGGGGGG
>NC_048313.1:25729219-25785222 GCF_013100865.1 Trachemys scripta elegans | reverse complement strand
GGTGGATTATTTTTGGATCCCTGCTGGTGCTGGTGGGGGGAGGGGTGTTCAGTGGAATCTGGATGGGAGGGGGGCTGTCCCCTGCAGGGAGGCTCAAACTAGCTCAATGGCTTGTTTCACCCCTTGTTTTTAGGGGTTCAGTTCCTCCCGTGCAACCCCCCTCCCCGCCCAAGATACCAATTCTCCTTCCCAGCCCTGTCCACCAGCAGGGAATGGAACCCCGGAAATTGAGGGGTGAAGCCAGGCACCAGAACAGCTCCCTCCCTTTTTGTTGCATCCTTGGCCCCCCCGAAATGTTCCCCAATTCTGGCCAGCTGGGATCCGACCCTCAATTCGAGGGAAGGGCCCTGCTGCCTCCTCACACCCCAATTTCAGCCAGCCAGGTTCTCAGACCCCGGAAATATAGGGGAGACTTGCAGTCTTCTCAAATCTGAAGCACGGAGGGGGGGAATTGTAGAGACCCCCAGATCTTCATCCCCATCCCTCCTGGGTTCTAGCCTCCGCTCCAGTGTGGGGTCTAGTGCCTGGGGGAGGGTAGGATGCCTGGGTTCTATTCCTGGATCTAGGGTGCTGGCGGGGGGGGGGCACCCCTTCCTGTAGCATGTGGGGGCGGGGCAGAGGGGTAAGTGACAGCGCTGCGGCCAGGCAGAGGAAGGGAAGGGGTGCCTGCTGGCCTTGGGGTTTTTTGGGGGGGGGGGGGGGGGGGGTGTCTTCTTTTTTTCTTTTCCCCCCCCCCCCCCCCCCGGGTTCTGCCTTTGCGGATTCCTTGCTGCCCACCCCCACTTCCTCCCATGTAGCCAGCCCCGGGTATAAATAGAACCTACTGCAGCAGCATCATAGTGGCGAGATCGAAAGCGGCGGCTCCATTTTAGAGCCATGCTGCAGAATGACAGGGAGGGAGGGGGGGGGGGGGGCCCGGGGGGGGGGGGGGGGGGTGTATCTGCTGGACAATAGACGGGTGTTAAATCCATGCCGATTTCTCTTGACTTGAATGTTGCAATGTCTTCTCTCTCCCCCGCCACATACACAGACCTGATTGTCTGGGGGGGCAGCTGGGAGGCAGGACTCCTGGGTTCTAGCCCCCGCCCCCCCCTGCGGAGAGGAGTGTGGGGTCTAGTGACTAGAGGGAGGGGGGGAAAGTGTGGTCGGATGCCTGGGTTCTATTCCTGGCTCCGGGAGGGGAGCTAGAGAAGGGGGCGGGGCTGAGAATCCGGATTCCTGGGTTCTGCTCTCCTAACTGGGAGGAAACTGGGTTTCATGGCTAGAGCCTGGGACTGGGAGTTGGACTCCTGGATTCTTGAGCGGGGACTAGTCTAGTGGTGAGAGACGCGGGGGAGCCAGGACAGAGTCCTGGGTCCTCCACCCTCCCTCCAGTTCTGCCGGGGAGTGCAGGTGGGTTGATCCCTTTTATTGTAGCGGGGGTGTCAGCCAGTTGAAAACTGCTGTATTTTAAGCCGATGGCACAAAAAGGGGGGCTTGTACCTTCCAGGAGGCCCCGGACAGCTGCGTGGTACTAGAGAGTGGCACCAATGCAATCTGTTGCCCTAGTCTGCGGGATGTCCCAGTACCCTGCAAATTCCCCTGGGTTCACAGGCGCTTAACCCAAGCACCCAACTGTACATTAGACCAACACTTCCAGGGGCCCTGTTCCACGACTGACCAAATCCCAAGAACCCAGGGGAGCGTGCTCGCAAACCATCTTCCAGAGATGGCCTGAAACCGACCAGCTCAGACTGTCTCTCATCCCTCCCTGGCAATGAAAAGGCAGAGATGGCTCCGTGGTGGGCTGGGATGAGAGAGAACTGGCTTCAGTTCCCGTCTGAGTTCTCAAAACCCAGCCGTGATGGGCGGTGAATTCTCCTGACAGTCTGGATTTTAAGCACCCTAAATGGGAGCAGAGCCCTTGGAAAATCTAGCTCTAAACTCCCTTGAAAACATGGCCCTTAATCTCGCTCTCTGCCTCAGTTTCCCCATCTGTATGTAAGGGAGATAACCCTTTCTCTGCAGTGTCTGTTCTAGCTTGTAAACAGTGTGTGTGTGTGTGTGTGTGTGTGTGTGTGTACCCTAGCCCAGTTGGAGCCCCGATTTCCTTGGGTTTGAGGTCTTTAGTACTTCTGGAATTTTAAGTAAGTCAGACACTTGTCCTGGGGAGATGGGGTAAGCCAATTTCTCCACCCCATCCCCTTTCCCCCCCAGCAAGCCGGTTCTGAGTGAAGTACTAACCCAGCTTGTGGAAAGTGACAGATAAAACCGCCTTGTAACTGGTGCAAATACCACCTGCGGTTAGCCTAGCTAGGATGACAGCTTGATAAATAAATTACACTCTCATCTCCCCGACTGAGGTGCAGAGACCATTGAAAGCAAATACAATACGCTCCTTACAATGAAGGTGCCATAGACCCAGGCATTCGATCAGCTTTCCTAAAAGGATCTGAGGCAGGCAGATGCTATGGTAATAACTCAGCGGGCACAGGGTGGGGGGGGGAGAAGGGGATGATCTGACCGGTATCTAGTTTCTCCCCCTCACAGAGGAGGGGGGCTGCTGCAGCAGCTATCAAGCTGAGGCAGACCTGGCTAGGGCAGGTTTAATGATCATGCTTCAGGGCACAATCCAGTCACCAGCTGGTGGTCAGGAAGGAATACGTCTCTCTTGTGGCGGGTTAATGTTGCATAAGCTTGGGTGGGTTTCTCTGCAGCCAGCCAGCCCCGCTGCCAGGCTAGATCCAGGCTGCACCTGCTTGCGGAAGGGTTTGATTATGTAACTTTTTTAACCCCTTCCTCCCCACCCTCCCCGCAGTTCTGGGAGGTCATCAGCGATGAGCATGGCATAGACCCCACTGGTACCTACCATGGAGACAGCGACCTGCAGCTGGAGAGGATCAACGTTTATTACAATGAGGCTTCAGGTACAGAGTCCAGAGGGGTGGGTGGAATTGCGGGGGTGGGGGTCTTTAACCGCAACCTGTCTGTGAATGGTGGGTCTAGAGGGATCTCCCCTATTAACATACTGCTTCCCGGTGGGTGCTTAAAGCTTCTTGACTAGTTCCTTTGTTAATGTCCCACTGGGAGGGAGATGGCCTGGTGGGAGTGCACCCTAGTGGGTGGAACATGGGATCAGGGAGTCAGGACTCCTGGGTCCTATCCCCAGCTCTGGGAGGGGAGTGGGGTCCAGTGGTCACAGCAGGGGGATGGGAAGCTGGACTCCTGGGTTCTCTCCCCTGCTATGACTTGTCAGATCACTCGAGTGCTTTGTTTCCTCTCCTCGTCAAATAGCTGGTGCCTAGGTTTTGTGCTGGTGGATACGAGGGCAAATGATCTTTCCTCGTGTGCTTTGAGTCTCTGACACACAGCGATGTTTGCAAAGTGAGAAGCAAATCGCTGGCGGCACCCGCCCGCAGTGAAGAGTTTGGGGGGCTGGGGGGGGTCTCAGCAGCTGCTCTGGCTGCATCTGTAGCAATCCATTGCTTGGGGAGGAGAGGAACCACCCCCCCAATACACACATCTTGGTCTCTGGCCTGTTGAGGCAATCCCGGAACTCGGGGCTTGGCCCCACCCACCAGCTAGAAGCTCCCAGGGCAGATGGGTGACACAACCCGGCCTCCTGAAAGCATCTGATATCTCTCTCTCTCTTCCCCACCCCAGGTGGGAAGTACGTGCCCAGGGCAGTCCTGGTGGACCTGGAACCCGGGACCATGGACTCTGTCCGATCTGGTCCTTTTGGGCAGATCTTCAGGCCTGACAACTTCGTTTTCGGTAAGGTGGGCAGCACTGAGGAGCTGGGGTCTTGGGCAGGGGGGTGGAGGGGTGGTTAGGGTCTAGGGTCCCCATCAATGCAGGAAGAGCTGAGATCCCCTGCATGTTTCTTCCCCAAATAGCTCCAGCTATAATTGGCTAGTTCCTCCACCGCTTGGCAGGGGGGTCCCTCTCGGTGGGACTTGTGTTTCAGGGACAATGGGAGTCCCTAGAGGGTAGCTTAATGAACCGGACCCCACGAGCTACCCATGGAGGAGACTGACTTCCCCCCACAAGGTGGGATGGGGCGGCCAGTCTATTCCCAGCTCGGCCTCTTTTCTCCCAGGTGGTGGGTGATGGCTGCTGTCCCTGCACTCCCCGTCCCCACCAAGAAGGGGTGACAATGAGATGGTTAGGAAAAGTGGGGCTTGGATTATAGGTGGGGCTTGGGGTACCACCCTCCTGTCCCTCTCCCGCTTGACCCCTTGAGTTCTTGTGCTGGTTCTGGACAGCAGCGTGGCCTAGTGGTGAGAGCAGTGACTTGGGGTAGGGGGAAGCTAGGACTCCCGGGTTCTCAGAAAACCGACTTCCTCCCCAGAGAAGAGACAATCTCTCTGAAGGGACCTGGGTGGGGTAGAACTTGCTGAAGAAGCTCAGAGCATGTGTGAATTGCTTTTAATTACTGGGCAAGGCACTTTAATTAAACAACCCCCACCTGCATCTTCAGGAAGGAATTGTAGAGCCCCAAGGCGTTGGCTGATTCATTCAACTATGGATTTTTGCCAGTGTCTGGATCCCATCCATGCAGGAGCAGATGGTGCAGGATCTGAAAGCTGTAGGGTTACCCCAGGCTCTCCAGTGACATGTCCAGGCTTCTGAGCAGGGGATGGGGCCCAGATGGGGCTAGCGAGAGGCTGGGCTACCCCGACCCAGCTAAGAAGCTGAAGTCCTGGGAAAGGAGCAGTATCTTAAACTTGGGTACTTTTTCGGCAGGCCCAACCTTTGTGGCACCCTGAAGGGGCTGGAGCTCCAGCGGGTGGGTGCTTGGTGCTGTCTGAATTGGGCCTCTTTGGGGTGCCCAAGTTGAAACACCAGAGCCAGTCTTGGCTGGAGAAGTTAGTGCGCAGTTGTGAGTGAATGTAACTAGACACCCCCCCACCACCACCTTCCTTGTTGCCTAGGTCAGAGCGGCGCTGGTAACAACTGGGCCAAGGGGCACTACACGGAGGGGGCCGAGCTGGTAGATTCGGTGCTGGACGTGGTGAGGAAGGAGGCAGAGAGCTGTGACTGCCTGCAGGGCTTCCAGCTGACCCACTCGCTGGGCGGCGGCACCGGCTCGGGCATGGGCACGCTGCTGATTAGCAAGATCCGGGAGGAGTACCCCGACCGCATCATGAACACCTTCAGCGTGGTGCCGTCGCCCAAGGTCTCGGACACGGTGGTGGAGCCCTACAATGCCACCCTGTCCGTCCACCAGCTGGTGGAGAACACGGACGAGACCTACTGCATCGACAACGAGGCCCTGTATGACATCTGCTTCCGCACCCTCAAGCTCACCACCCCCACCTACGGTGACCTCAACCACCTGGTCTCGGCCACCATGAGCGGCGTCACCACCTGCCTCCGTTTCCCCGGGCAGCTCAACGCCGACCTCCGCAAACTGGCCGTCAACATGGTGCCCTTCCCTCGCCTCCACTTCTTCATGCCCGGCTTTGCCCCCTTGACCAGCCGCGGCAGCCAGCAGTACCGGGCCTTGACCGTGCCGGAGCTGACCCAGCAGATGTTTGACGCCAAGAACATGATGGCCGCCTGTGACCCCCGACACGGGCGCTACCTGACGGTGGCGGCCGTCTTCCGCGGCCGCATGTCCATGAAGGAGGTGGACGAGCAGATGCTGAACGTGCAGAACAAGAACAGCAGCTACTTCGTGGAATGGATCCCCAACAACGTCAAGACGGCCGTGTGCGACATCCCGCCCCGTGGGCTCAAGATGGCCGCCACCTTCATTGGCAACAGCACGGCCATCCAGGAGCTCTTCAAGCGCATCTCGGAGCAGTTCACCGCCATGTTCCGCCGCAAGGCTTTCCTCCACTGGTACACGGGCGAGGGCATGGACGAGATGGAGTTCACCGAGGCGGAGAGCAACATGAACGACCTGGTTTCCGAGTACCAGCAGTACCAGGACGCCACGGCTGAGGAAGGCGAGTTCGAAGAGGAAGCAGAGGAAGAAGTGGCATAGACCTTCCCGTTCCCTCTGTCCCCCGACACGCGCACCTTGTGCCCACCAGTCCTACTGAACCAATGGACCACGTTGCCCCTGCTGGCATAGGCTTGAACGTTCTCCACCCAGCTAGAAACCGATAAGAGCTTGGTGCAAACCCTGCCCCCTACTGGTAGGTTGGGGAAGTTCAAGGTGTTGGTGTAGCGGTGGGAGGGTTTGTCGGCCTTGTTTGGGAATGGCAGCAAGTGGTAATAGGTCTAGGTAAAAACACTGTCGGTCTCTTCCCTTTTCATCCATCGCATCTCACCCTCCAGAAACACAGCTCTCCTGCAGTGAAGTCTGTCTTCATGTCATGTGATTTCTCTCTTTCTTTCCAGAGATGAGTATGCACTAACTCATCGCCTGCTCTGTTCTTTTTTTGTTTGTTGTTGTGCTGGGCTTAAAATAAAACTAGAGGATCATGGAGCTCATGGGGAGGGGGGGGTTGTGGGAAGGGGCAGGGTGAGGAATTGATCTCCAGGGTGGGAATCCCCCCACTAATCCTAATCCCCCGCCTGAGATCTTTCTGCTTTCGAAACAGTTTGTCTGTATGTTTCCACAATAAAATACTGAATAATATTAAAGTGCAAGCGTGCTGGCCTCTTTCTCTCAAAGATCACCCACAAATGGGCGCATTACAGGATGCTTGGGGGCTGTGGGGGGGCCTAGATTCTGTTCAAGGATCACAGCACTTATGGATTGATAGAATGCAATTAATAAATAACCAGAGGTGGTGGGGAAGGTTTGGACTTCCATTTTTGGTTGGAATATGCTGATTTGTCCATATCGAGACCTTCAAGAGAATCCTAGTGGGTAGTGCGCTCCCCAGAGACGCGGGTGAGACAGGGCCAAGCTATGAACTCTTCTGGGGGGGGGTTCTTTGGGGAGGCTTTTTTGCAGAAAACCTCCAAGGTCCTGATTTTTTTCCTCCTGCCGTGCAATGGGAATCTTTTTAATCCCCAAAATTCCTATGGGATGGGAAAGCCAATTTTCACCTCCCTCTATGCATAATGGTCATGTCTGGCCTTCTTGGCTTCAGTCAACAACATGTGCCCCCGTTCTGTAGGGTGGGAGGTGGATGGAACCAAGGCTGTGGACTCAAATCCACTTTCACTTGCCCAAAGTCTGGTTTGTTGTCCCTAATAGACTTACTCATGCTGTGGCACTGACCACGTTCTCTTAGGTGCTTCAATACCCTCATAATGGGGGGGGGGGGCAAATAGCACCCATGGGTGCTCTGAAGCTATCACTATGGTGTATATGGAGATACACCTCGAGCTGGAAGGGACCCTGAAAGATCATTGAGTCAAGTCCAGCCCCCTGCCTTATGACCAAGTACTGATTTTTGCCCCAGATCCCTAAATGGCCCCCTCAAGGATTGAACTCACAACCCTGGGTTTAGCAGGCCGATGCTCAAACCACTGAGCTATCCCTCTCCCCCTTGGGGGATGGAGGATGGTTCAAGATCACACGGAGTCTGGTAGAGCAGGGAACTGACCTGTCTTGCAGGCTCCAAGGGACCCCCCACCCCCTGTGGTCATGGTAGAGCCCCACTGGCATGGGGTGCAGAAGGCTGGGTTAGGGTGGCCCCAGGACTGCAGCACACCTGTTCCAGGCTCTGCAGCAGGCGGAGGGGGGCAGGGAGAACCATGGGGCTTAGGAGTGGAGGGATGGGTTCTGTCCCCCAGGGGTTAGGCTATGGGGTCAGTGACACAGCCTGGATTGGGGAAAAGAACAAGGTGGCCCCAGCTGAGATCAGGGCCCCCATTGTGCCAGGTGCTGCACAGACCCCGACTGGGATCAGGGCCCCGTTGTGCCAGGCGCTGCATGGACAAGAGTTTACAGTCTAAATAAACGCAGGGTGCTGGGGGGAAACTGATGCCCAGAAGGGTGAAGTAACTCACCTCAGGTCAGTGGGGCTAGAACCCAAGTGACCTTAACACAGTTCAACCCCCTACGCACTGGACCATGTTGCCTTCCAGCCAAGCTGTGCATTGCAGCAGAAGGAGAAGAAAGGTGACAGTTTCTAGGGGCGAGCTAGCAGCTGTCCAGAACCAGCATGGGCTGAATAGGGCCCTGCTCAAACAGTCAGGACACCTGGGTTCTGGGCCTGCCTTGTGAGCTGGGGCACAGCACGTCCCTCCTCTGTCGTTCAGTCTCCCCTGGCAGCCTGAGTCTAGTTAGACTGTACATTGTTGGGGCAGGGACCGTGTAGCAACAAGGAACGGGGTGGCATCCCTTTAAATGGGCGGTGAGCTCTAGGGCACGGCTCACTGCGTCCTAAGTCATCAAAAGCCACCCAGAGCAGCGGGCTGTGAGCAGCGGGCTATAAGCACCTAGGCCGTGTGTGTGTGTGTGTGTGTGTGTTTAATGAACGCAAACAGACTCTCACTGTGTCTGTGCAGTGCCTGGCACAACGGGGCCCTGATCTCAGCTGGGGCAAGGATTCTCTCTCACTCTGTCCGTGCAGCGCCCGGCACAACGGGGCCCTGATCTCACCTGGGACAGGGACTGTCTCTCGCTCTGTCCGTGCAGCACCCAGCACAATGGGGCCCTGATCTCACCTGGGGCAGGGACTGTCTCTCGCTCTGTCCGTGCAGTGCCCGGCACAACAAGGCCCTGATCTCAGCGGGGGCAGGGACTCTCTCTCGCTGTGTGTCTGCTCAGCTGGGGCCTCACCCTGGTTGAAAGTTTTCTGACGAGAAGAGCCATGAGAATGACGAAAGGATTGGAAAACAGACGGGAGCAGGATCTATTCAGTTTAACACCGAGAAGGTTAAGGGGCGACAATCTCAGAGAAATCCCAACTGGAAATAAGGCCTCTATTTTAACAGGCAGGGAATTAACTATGGGAACAACCTAAAAGGACCGGGGCAAAATCTCCATTCCTGGCAATTTTTGAATCAAGACTGGAGGTTTTTCTAAGAGCTCTGCTCCGGTTCACTCAGGGACGAATGCAGGCCTGCGTTTCGGATCTAGGAATGGTCCATTCCCAAAGGAAATTTGGCAGGAAACAGCCCATTCGGGAGGAAAACTGCTGGAATTTCTCACCCAGCAGAAAACTCCCGAGTTTCCCCCAGCTCTAACGGGACCTTTCAACGCTATTGTAATTCACCAGCCAAGGCTGGGTCTTAGCCCAGAAACGCCAGGCCACACGGTCTTCACCCAGATTCTCCTCCTTTCTAGCACCCGTTTGCTCTGCATTGGTCCAGCACCTCATGCGATGGGCACCTTGATCTTTGCCTCAGGCGCCCCCACAATACCAATAAATAACAATAGTAATTGTCAGAGCCAGGAGAGGGGATTTTGGCTCAAAGCCTCAAATGAATTTAGGTGCCTAACTCCCAGTGAGACCCAGGGGACTTAGACACCTAACTAGCTTTGAGGATGAAGGCCTTTGTTCCTAGACGCACGTGAGAACGAAACGCCCAGCTTGGAGCGCGTTGCATGACTCTGTTTCCGCCTGCCACGTCGCTAATCAGGCGGGGATTGTGCAACCAGCCACAAACTCCCAGGTCCTGATGTTCAGCCAATGTTCCCATGACCTGCACTCCCCTTTGGAGCTCACACACACGTACCGAGTTTAGATGCTTTGTGCTGTTGCCGGGCATTAACTAGTGTGCACGGCCCCCCAAAAGGTGTCCCCAGCCCCGTCACAGCTTTGTAGCCGCTGACTGTCTTTACAGGCCGCCTCTGGAAAGTTAGCGGTGTAGTGATTAAACTAGTGGACTGGGAGTCAGGACTCCTGGGTTCTGTTCCCAACTCTGGGAGGGGAGTGGGGTCTAGTGGTTAGAGCAGGGGGGCTGGGAGCCAGGACTCCTGGGTTCTATCCCCAGCTCTGGGAGGGGCATGAGGCCTAGAGCAATGGTTTTCAATCTTTTTTCATTTACAGACCCCTACAAAATGTTGGATGGAGGTGCAGACCCCTTTGGAAATCTTAGACATAGTCTGCGGACCCACAGGTTGATAGAGAGTAGAGCAGGGGGGCTGGGAGTCAGGACTCCTGGGTTCTGTCCCCAACTCTGGCAGGGGAGTGGGGTCTAGTGGTTAGAGCGGGTGGGACAGGGCTGGGAATCAGGACTCCTCAGTTCCATTCCTAGCTCTGAGAGGGGAGTGATGTCTAGTGGTTAGAGCAAAGGGGCTGGGCGTCAGGTCTCCTGGGTTCTAACCCAGCTGAGGGGCGTGAAAGGGGTCTGGCAGTTGGTGGGAGGGATTGGGATTCCTGAACTGCTGTGTTCTAATCCCAGCTCTGGAAGGGAAGTGGCATCTAGTGATTCGAGAAAGGGGGACACACATACCCCACCAACCTGCTCACACACACACACACACACACACATATACACCCCCGACACACACTCACACCCTAAACCCATCACCAAAACAGCGCTCAGACACAACCCCCCTCTCAGGCCCCGGTACTAAACACACACCACATACAGGTACCACCCGGACACACAATGCCCATCACACACAAATGCGACGCACAAACACACCCGTCACACGCACAGAGAAAGCACATGCTCCGATCCCCCACACGGGCACAACAGCCGTGCCCCACAGGATACTGACATGTATGCCCCAGACACACCGCTCTGGCCCAAAACACGTCTCACACACACGGCGCCTGAGTGCCACGCACAGACACGGGCGGATGTCTCACACCGATCCCCAGGCGAGGTACATCACACACAGGTGCAGCGTGGGCACCGGAGGCATCTCTCTCCAGGCAGCTGACTCGGGCATGGAAGGGGCGGAGGTGTGAATGGCGCTGGTAGATCAATCTAGGTCAGTGTCATATTGAGGGGGGAGGGGAGTGCTGCAGGGAGCCAGCTCTCCCCCCACCCCACGCCAGCCGCAGCGAATGAGGTCAGCGCCAGGCCTCGCCCAGCCGCAGAACAAAGTGGCATTTGTCTCCATGGCAGGGTCTCCATGCAATCAGCCATGCGCGCAGGATCTGGCGGATTGCAAAGGCACCCCCCTCATACACTCGGGGGGGGGGGAGGACACGTGACCCACCTGCAGCACAGATCCCCCCCCTCCCCCACTGCTATGCGATTCAGTGCAAAGGGGCCCAGGCGCGGGTGGGCTGATCCTCAGGGGTCGTTTCAGGACAACCAGGAAGAGGGTGGTGGTGGAATGACTGGTTCTCTGCAGCTGGGAGACGGCCCATAGCTGGGGGTTTGGTGGGGGTGAGAATCAGGACTCCTGGGTTCAGTTCTCAGCTCGGAGAGAGGAGTGGGGGGTAGTGGGTTAGAGCAGGGTGGGCTGGGACTCCAAGTTCTAGTCCTGGCTTTGGGAGGGGAGTTGGGTTTAGTGGTTAGTGGATGATCAGGACTCCTGGGTTCTATTCCTGGTGCCGGGAGGGGTACGGGGGCAGCGCAGGGAGTCAGGACCCCTGGGTTCTATTCCCGGTGCCGGGAGGGGTACGGGAGCAGCGCAGGGAGTCAGGACCCCTGGGTTCTATTCCCGGTGCCGGGAGGGGTATGGGGGCAGCGCAGAGAGTCAGGACCCCTGGGTTCTATTCCTGATGCCTTTTGTTTTATTTAGGTCATACTCAAGTGGCATTTGAAAACTTTTCTCAATGAGTGAGAGGGCTAGAAATGTACTTTTCCCCACATTCACATGACTCCTGGAGCTGGGGCTTTAAGAAAAACAGCATTTCTTGCCAGAGTTCGCAACACTGGAAAAATCCCATTTCTGCATGTGTCAAATGATCTAATGTGGGGGTTCTTCTCCCAGATTTTGCAACCCACCCCCTAGATCCCAGCTAAAAGGGGCTAGGGTGTCCTTCAGAGAGGGATCCTGCATGCTATGGTGAAGGTTGAGGATCCCTCGTCTGCTGTCTTGTCAGGACTGGGAGTGCAGCCACTTTTGCCTACCCCTCTACACCACGACAGCCTGACTTCCCCATTGCAGCTCACCAGGTTTGATGCCCAGGATTCCCGGGTTCCAGTCTCGGCACAAGGGCTCCCGGCTAAGCTGCGTCAGCGCAAACTGCGATAGGGCATCGTAAACTGTGTCCGCATGAGGGGACTGTAATGGTCCAGCAACAGCTTTGGCTCAAGCCCAGGGTGCACCAGGCCTCAGGCCCCAGTGAACTCCACACAGGCCGGGGTCCCATTTAAGTCAATAGGGCCTGGGTGGACTGGGGCCTGCATATTGCCCTGTAAATGCCTCGAACCCCGGAGTCCTGATTCTCTTACCTCACCACTAGACCCTGTTCCTCACCCAGAGCTGGGGAGAGAACCCTGGAGTCCTGACTCCCAGCCCCCCCGCCATGCTCTAACCACTAGACCCACCTCTCCTTCCAGAGCTGGAAATAAAACACAGGAGTCCTGATTCCCCGTCTCCCTGCTCTAACCATGAGATACCACCCCCAGCTCCTCTGCTCTAACCACCCTCTCCCCACCCAGAGCTGGGGAGAGAACCCAGGAGTCCTGACTCCCAGGCCCCCCCTGCTCTAACCACTAGGCGACAAATAATCCAGGAAATGAATTTGCTGTCTAGGCACAGAAAGCGAAACTGACCGGGCTAGTGTCCCAAGCAGAAGTAGATGTAAAAGGTAGTGTCCCTTTAAATTAACCCCAAGTTGCCTGCAGGATTGTTTGTGGGGGCCCTACCAGGGGCCTAGGGACTGAGCTGTGGGGGACTAAGCTATGGTTGGGGGGAACTCCTCTGTTCCCACATGCTCTGAGCAGGATCGGGCTCCCATACACTGTATGGTCAGCTCGCCCCAGATGTCCGTCCAGACCTGCATGTCATACCAGCCACCTGCTGACCTGCAGATGGGGAAGGGAGGGGTTCCTCCGGCTGTACGCCCGCCTCTGGGCGGAGAGACTGGCACAGCTCCATCCTGGAGTCAGTGCCGCTTTCAATGTGTTTCGAGGCCATACGGTCTAGTGGCCAGAGCATCCAGCGGGGACTCAGGAGGCCTGGGTTGGATTCCTGACTCTGCCCCTGGCCCGCTGGAGGACCTTGGGCAGCCATCACGTTGTGCCTCAGTTTCCCCACCTGTCAGACAGGTGTGATGATACTGACCTGACGTCCTTTGAGAGCTACGGAGGGAAAGAGCTAGATGGTGTTATTCACTGGCACGACGAGTGACAGAACCCCCTGCGCCCCTTCCCACCCCACCTGGGGGCTGATCCCAGTGGAGACCCACTCGTTTTCACCTGGATGTAGCGGGGCGCAGTCAGCCTCAGAGGAGGGTGGAGTGTAGGGCTGACCCTGCCTCGCTACATAGACGTAAAACTTACCTGCTCCCTTCTCTCCATGAGGATTTGACAGTGAGCGAGGGGTCATTGGGGTCATCATTGCTCGGAGGGGAGAGCGCCCCCTGCAGACACCCCCACTCCATTCCCTGCAGCACAGCGCCCCCTAGTGCCCCCCGGCATTGCCGTCAGCACTGATTGAGAGGGGAGAGCGCNCCCCCCGTGCTGCAGCACAGCGCCCCCTAGTGCTGGGAACCGGAGTCGGCACTAAGGGGAAAGAACCCCCTACTGACCCACCCCCACCCTGCAGCACAGCGCTCCCTAGTGCCACACTGGGGCATTGGGGTCTGCGCTGACTGCCAGAGGAGACAGCCCTCCACTGAGTTCCCCACCACACTCCCAGGAGCACAGCGCCCCCTAGTGCCAGCATTGACTAGAGCGGTGGCGAGTGCCCCCTGCAATGCCCCGGCCTGCTCAGCACATGGGATCTGCTGCGATCTGCGGCCGGGCCTTCGGAGAGCAGGGCGACGTATCAGAGACCCCTCCTACAACGAGGGCAAACCCGGACCTCCCTGCCTCCCCATCAGGCGACACAACGCACCCTCCCCCCAGCCGCCCCAGCCTGCCGGGCCCCCATTGGGTGTCACGGCGCTCAGACTTCCTCTAACGAAAAGCCACACAGGAAACTCTGAAGCAACAAGAGAGCGATTTTTTCATATTTTTGTAGATGCACCGTAAAAAAAAAAAAAAGGAGAGAGAGGTTTTTTCTTGTTTTTTTTTTTAATACCCAACCCGGCCTTGAAATCTACCCTCCAGAGGTGCCGCGGGCACCACCCCCGTGGGAGGCAGCCAGCCTGGGATGAGACCGTGACGGGGAATGAGCAGTAACAATCATGGGCTCGCGGATAAAGTAAGACCCCCTTTGATTTTCTCTGGGCGCTGACCTCACGCGGGGCCTGGGCTTTAGCGGAAGGGATTTTCAGCCCCTCAGAGGAGCCCCCCCCACAGCCTCTCACCTGCTGGATCGTTACCTGATCAGTGGAGAAAGTGAAATTGACCTTTGATCCTGAGCGGACACCGAGGGGGGCAGACGGGACCCTTTAAGACACCCGGTCTTCGCTGGGTTCAATGCCTCAGGCCCCCACGAAGGGAGTGAGACTGAGGGGATGGAAGATTTCTCCCTTCGGTGGGTTGGAGGCTCGGGCGGGTGGACACCGCTGCAAAGGGGTGGCAGGGTCAGGGATCCCTAGGTTGGCAGGGTGCTGGCCCCGCTGTAGGCTGGGCTGTGCCAGCTTTGGGGTCCATCTCTTTCCAGCACTGTTCAGCAGCCGGGCATCCGTGCCCAGGTTTGAGCTAGCCAGGCAGGTGAGCAGCCCAGGGTTCTCCTGGGCAGGACTGCGGGAGCCAGGGGTGGGGGGCGTCCGCAGTTGGGAGGGGAGTTCTTCTCCATCCTCTAGGCAGGATTATGGGGCGCCTCAGGGGTGGTTTTTTAGCCCACTGGTGGAGCTGTGTCGGCTAATCCTATTGCTGTCCTTTGGCATCTTCTAGCCAAAGATTCATCCTGCTTACGGATGAATTCAGCCTAACCTCAGAGAGGCGGGTCAGCGTTAACGGCCCCCTCTTACGGGGGGGAAACTGAGGCACGGAGAAAGGGAGTGACTTTCCCAAGTCACTCTGGCAGTTGGGGCAGAGCAGGAGTGAATTAGAACACAAGAGTCCAGAATCCCAACCCCTCCCACCACCACTACACCCAACTCCCCTCCCAGAGCTGGGCCTAGAAGCCAGGGGTCCCAGCTCTCAGTAATGTGCCTTATCCCCATATGAGGGGTTCCCATTCCATGTGGAGTCTGGATCCGTCGCCGGGGTCCTTAGCCAGGTCCTCCTAAGAGGTGCCCAACCCCCAGCTGTGCCTGGCCTGTGCATTAAAAGTCGTGTGTGTGTCCCCCCAGGAGACAAGAAGTCTGAGCAGCCTAAATTGGGCCCTTCCTGAAAGGGTTTTCCCCCCAGCGCCTCAGTGCATACAGTGCATACAGGCCTAAACTTGCTGAGCAAATCGGCACGGTCCTGTGACAGCCGTCTGTGCACTGAGCTGTGTCCGTTCTCAGTCATTAGCCTGGCCAGTGGCTATAGGTTCCTTTCTTCTCCCCCCACCAGGGAAAATCCCCAGAAGACATTTGATTTGTTCTTCGAGGCAGCCTGCCCCACATCTGCAGATGACGGTAAGTCCCTGAGCCCAGAGGCCAGCACCGGGGCGGGCGGGTTGTGTGCGATTTATCTGTGTTCATGGGGGTGGGATGCAAAGGGAAGGGCTGAGGCAAATGGACACCGGAGTCTTAACTTCAGGTTGTTGGTTCAAATCCAGCCTAACTTCCCTGGGGCTAAAAGTGGATCTCTGGTCTGGCAGTCAGGACTCCTGGGTTCTATCCCCAGGGGCTCATGGTTAGAGCAGGGGGGCTGGGAGTCAAAATTCCTGGGCTCTATCCCCAGCTCTGGGAGGGGAATTGAACGGGGTGGTGTTCAGAGCCAGGACTCCTGGGTTCTATTTCCAACTCCAGGAGGGGCGTGATGTCTAATGGTTAGAGCAGAGGGTGGCTGTGGGAGTCAGGACTCCGGGGGATTTCTAGCTCTGGGAGGGTTCTGGAGTGTAGCTGTCTAAGTGGGAGCAGGGGAGGGGACTGAGAGTCAGGACTCCTGGGTTCTTTCCTAGGAGTGGGGTCTAGTGGTTAGAGCAGTTGTGGCTGCGTGTCTCTGCCATTGCTCTGTGAGCCTAAAGACCCCTGGAAATAAGGGCCGTCCCATGGCGTTTATGGGGGGTTGTCTTCACGAAGGACAGCATTTGGGATGGACTTGGCATCTGCAGTTCAGGGGAGACACGAAGAGCCTCCAGATGTCTGACCTCGGGTTGGGATTTCCTCCGAGCCAAGCAGAGTCCAGCAAAGCCCATGATAGAATGAGAGTCCTGGGGGTGCTGCTGGGTGGCAGGGGAACAGTGGTGGCGGGGGGGGGCGTACGTCCCTTGGAGTCACTATGACCCCAATACCCCAGCATGGTGCTTGGGGGCAGGATGCTGCAGGAATTGGGTTGGGGGGCTCAGTAGGGGGCGCCCTCCCCTTGCAGTCCCTGTGGGCCCCGCTGCCCCAGCGTGGTGATAGAGTTGATAGTTTCCCTAGCACTGTGTGTGTGTGTGTGTTGTGGGTGCAAGAGCTGAGGTGTGTATCCCACATCCTGTCTGTAGATTATTCTGTTCTGCCTCCCTAAATCCTCCTGCAGTTTTCTTGCCCTGGAAACTGCTATTCACTTCCTGTCCTAAACTGCTATCGCTGGCTGTTCAACAGCCCTTGCATCCTACCCCAGAAATGGCTGCCCCTCAGCGCCGGGCGAAGGATCCCTGTGTAAACAGCCCCCTGTGTCCCACCCCAGAGGCAGCTGCATCTCAGCGCCGGGTGAGAGATCCTTGTATAAACAGCCCCCGCACCCTCCCCACCCGGAGGTGGCTGCATCTCAGCACCAGGCAAGGGATCCCTACGTAAACAGCTGCCACACGGTACCCCAGAGGTGGTTGCATCTTGGCACTGGGTGAAGAATTGCTGTATAAACCGCCTGTCAGGCATTACAGCCCGGCTCACAGTGGGGGTTCCTGTGAGGTCCTGGGAAATCAGAAACCCCTTCCCCATCCTCCTGCGGGGGGGAGGGAGCCGGCTCCACGGCCAGGGCAAGGCTGGGGTTCAGAGGTGCGCCCCCCACCCCCACGCAGAGCCGAAGGGCCCTTCTGTCTGGGCCGCTCTCAGCAGCCGCAGGAAGTGGCGAGGCGGGAGGTGGAGGCAGCTAGCGTGTCTGGTGCGGAGCGGCCGATGGGTGGGGGGGCATCCTGCCCTGCATGGGGGTAGTGGGAACCCACGGTCCTGAGCGCTAGCTGTGGGGGCGGGCGGGGGCGGAGCTGTCCCAGTGGGAGGCTGCTCTGGGGGTGGGGGATGGTCCACTAAAGAATCCAGGTGCAGAGACCGACGTCCCCCGAGCCCACGGCTCCCCCAGGGACCTGTGTGCATCGCGCACCTCCTTGGATCTTCACAACCAAACAGACCCCCAGCTGCTGGGGCGGCCGCTCCCAGCCTGAGTCCCCTCCAGTGTCCTACCCCCATGGCCCAAACAGCTCCGAGCAGTGGGCCCACCCAGCCTGGTATCCCGCCCCCCTGGTACCCCAGTCAGACCCATAGGCCCATCCAGCCTGGTATCCCGCCCCCCTGGTACCCCAGTCAGACCCATGGGCCCATCCAGCCTGGTATCCCGCCCCCCTGGTACCCCAGTCAGACCCATGGGCCCATCCAGCCTGGTTTCCCACCCCCCTGATACCCCAGTCAGACCCATGGACCCACCTAGCCTGATATCCCGCCCCCCTGTTACCCCAGTCAGACCCATGGGCCCCCCAGCCTGGTATCTTGCCTCCCTGCCGCACTAGATACAGGGCCTTTCTTCTCCAGGGTGCTGATTCTGGAGGCCTGGTTGGCTCCAGGAGATTGGGGAATGGCATACGGGACCTTTCCCCGCTCTTAGCTGGTGGGACTGGTTGGGTGCGGGGGCGGGATGAGCTGCTCTCCTCTAGGGGGTGCCAGCTCTGCTCTGTTCCCTGGGCAGGGAGACTGGCAGGGAGACGGGGCATTTCCCCTCTGGGTTACAAGTTCAAATCCAGGCCACTCTAGTAGTATCCTAAAGTCATTACCATCTGGTGGTGCTGATTGGTGGCCTTTATGAAATGGTTGGGGGTTCAGGGGGAGCTGAGAGCCAGGACTCCTGGGGTTTAGTCCTGGCTCTGAGAGGGGAGTGGGGTCTAGTGGTTAGAGCTGGGGAGCCAGGACTCCCTGGTTCTATTCCTGGCTCTGCCACTGTCTTTGGACAAGTCACTTCCTCTCCCTACTCCCCACTGGTGAAGGAGGTTGTGGGGCTCAGGGAGCGTTGGCAGGGGCTTGGGGGCCTGGGGGGAAGGGGTGTCATTGTGGTTCTATCTCTGCTTTCCCCACAGACCCCCAGGTGCTGAGGCAGTTCCCAGAGGAGTTCGATGACCAGGTCTGTGCCTCGCTTCTGCGCCCCTCTGCCAAGCGCCATGTTTCCCCTGTGCCAGTGGAGGCCAGTTGAGCATCAGCTGCTCACCCCCACCGTGCGTTGGGGTCAGGCTGGTGTGTGGGCCCGGAGCCATGGATCTGGGCTTAATCTGCCCAATGTCCATCTAACCCAGGATCCCCCCTGCCCAGAGATCATAGCCTGCTCTCTCCCCCTCCCTGCCCCCTTGCTCAGACCCACGGGCCCATGTAGCCCTGCCATCCCAGATCATGGGCCTGTCTGCGGATTAAACCAGCAAGAACCGCAGGGGCTGTCTGCGTCCAGTAGCCTGGGTCAAAAGAATCCCCCTTAAATTCCTCGCAGCTCAGTCCTGGATTCTCGTCTGTTGCAAGGGCTGGGGTGTTTGATGGGGCTTTTTGGCCCTAGGGGATTTTCCCTGCAGGTGGGGGCAAAGAGCAGACAGGAAATAAAGACCATCTGACCTTCACCCCCACCCTGGTGTGCTGGGTCTCTGTGATCTCTGCACTCAGGGGGGTATGTGTAATTTTCACCTTGCCTTCTCCAGGAATCCATCCAGATGCTGCCCAAATTCTGCTTCCCCTTCGACATAGAGAGGTACGCGGCTGCGCGGATGCACGTCGGTTTGTGCGTGTGCACGGGGGGTGAGATCTGTCCTGGGGTCTCCTCCGTCCAATAAATAAGGCATGGTCCCAGCTGAAAGCCATCCCACGAGGCCCAATTGCCCCTGTCCAATCTGGCTGTGGCCAGTGGCTCATGGCTCTCGGGGGAATGTAGCCAGGGGTCAGGTCATAGGCGTCCCTGGGCGGTATCTAATGCAGGAAGCAGTGAGGGCTGGGGGCCAGCCTCCCCCCCTCTCGCCCTCGGGAGGAGAATGAAAGGGAGAGGAAGGTGCTGAGCACCTGGCAGGATTGGGCCCAGTGAGCCCAATGCACCATGGTTGGGCCGAGCAGTGGGATTCGAACCACTAGACCCCCACTCCCCTCCCAGAGCTGGGGAGAGAACCCAGGAGTCCTGGCTCCCAACGCCGCCCCCCCCCGCTCTGGGTGTTGTCCTGGGAAAGTTCCTGTCACCAATGCCCGATGCACTGGTCCTGCTCTGAGCAGGTGGTTGGACTAGATGATCTCCTGAGGTTCCTTCCAACCCTGATATTCTATGACTCTATGACTCTATGCTTCGGCCCAGGCCGGATGGCAGGGAGCTGGGGTCAGCCATTAGCTTCCTCCTCTCCCGTCGGTCCCACCGGGTGCCCCCCTTGCCCCCGCAGGGTAAAGGAGAGCTCTGTGGTGCAGAACTTCACCTTCGCCCTGACCGACCTGGAGGGGAACCAGCGCTTCGGGTTCTGCCGCCTGGCCGGGGGCTTCCGGACCTGCCTCTGCATCCTCAGGTACCGCGCCGTGTGTCTGGGCGTGGGGTGGGGGCTCCGCCAGGGGGCGCTCTCCCCTCCCCGTTAGTGTTAGGCGCACTAGGGGGCGCCAGGCTGCGTGTTTCAGAGCAGATATAAAACTACGATCCCGGCCAATGTATCAGCCCCCAAATTCCTGCTCCGTCAATTGCTTCTATTCCAGTGGAACCCTGGATTTAGGGTTCTTCTTCACACAGCACCGGGCGAAGGATCCCTGTATAAACAGCCCCCAGGCCCCACCCCAGAGGCGGCCGCATCTCAGCACTGAGCAAAGGATCCCTGTATAAACAGCCCTCGCACCCCACCCCAGAAGCAGCTGCATCTCCGTCACTTCATCGCTCTGTACCTCAGGGGGAACGGCCCTTCCTTTGTCTCTTCAGACCCTGAGCTCTTTGGGGCACAGACTCTCTCTCACTTGGGGTCTGTTCAGCGCCCGGCAGGATGGGTCGCCTAGTGGCTACCATAACACAGAGAATAAACGGCCCCCTGGCTTCTCCTTTTTTTAGTTACCTGCCGTGGTTTGAAGTTTTCTACAAGATCCTCAACAACATTGCCGACCATTTAGCCAAGGAGCAGGTGAGCCTAGGACTCGTGGGTCCTTTTCGGTGGCTGCCTCCACCCCCCCAGTCTCGCTACGTCCTGATCATCTTGTCACTCCCTCGACCCCAGCTCCATTTGGACAGATCCGTTTAATCTTTCCTCTCTCCCCATCAGTTGAATGAACTGACCGAGCTCCTCTCCGCCCTCTATTGCCACCCGGTGCCCCAGCTGAACAGCCCCGTGAACCTAGAATTTGTAAGTATCAGCTCAGTCTCTCTCACTAGGGGCGCTGCCTTCCCTCCCGGTCCATGATCCATCTGTATAGGGCGCTACCAAATTCATGATCCATTTTGGTAAATTTCACAGTCGCAGGATTAAAAAAATCGTCACTGTCACGGTTTCCGATATGTAAATCTGAAATTTCGTGGGGTTAAAACCGTGTGGGTCCCGACCCAGAAGTGGTGGTGGTGGGGGTCGCAAGGCTATTGTAGGGGGTGGCCACCCTCACTTCTGAGCTGCTGCTGGGGGCAGCCGCGGAGCTTCCTACAGTTAGGGGCAGGGGAGGAGATCTCATAGGTGGATCTGAGCTGGCCCCGGGAGTGATCCATGCAGGGGAAGAGGAAGTCTGGTCCTTCCCCAGCCAGGCCAGGACTAGTAACTGGAGACTAGTGCACGGTAGGAGCCCCCACCTGGAGTACCCCCAACCCTGGCCCTCCCTGGCTCCGGGCCAATGCTCAAGGGTTAAAGGGACCTTGGACTGGCTCTGTGTGTGTGTGTGTGGGGGGGTATAGTGCCCCTCCATCCCCAATCATGATGCCCTGGATGGTCACCCACTTGTAGACCAGCCCTTCCCCCTCAATTCTGTGCTGCTGATGGTGGGGCGCACCCAGCTCTGAAGGCAGCGCAGAAGCAAGGGTGGCAATACCGCGACCCCCCCTACAATAGCCAGATTTCTTGGGGGAGACCAGATTTCATGGTCCGTGACGCATTTTTCACGGCTGTGAATTTGGGAGGGCCCTACGTCTGTGGTACTGAGGCGGAGCTGAGATGAGCTGTGAAGAGAGAGGCACCTACAGGGAGGATGGTGATTTTGAACCAGATCCCCTGGGGGAGAATATGGACTGGGGGGCTGAGATCTGGCCCATGCCAAACTCTGGAGAGGTGGGAATTGAACACCCAGATTCTGGGATTCCCACCTTCTGTTTGGCTAAGCTTTGGAGCAGGGTAAAACTTGCAGCTACTTGGAAAGTAAGTTGCTGATTTCCCGCCCCCACTTAGCAAAATTTTACCAATCGAAACTTTTTAGCTTTTCCTCTAACGTTTTCTGCCGAAAATATTCGACTTTTTGGCCGAAAACCAAAATATTTCAATTCAAACTAGTGCTGAGGGGCCTCGTGGGAGTTGTAGTTCAAGTGCCTCATGCACCCATTCTCTATGGGCCAGCTCCCTGGTTGGACTACATCTCCCAGGATGCACCACCTTCTCCCCTCCTAGTGAAGGGCAGGGGTGTGACCTAGGAGTCCCTGGCTGTGGTGCATCCTGGGAGATATAGTCAAACCATAGAGTCCTTCCTACAGTGGAGAACGGTAGCACGAGATACCCAAACTACAACTCCCATGAGACACCAAGGTGCCATTTTGAGTTGACATATTTTGATTTGGGACCAAAATATTTCAGTTTGGGGTATTTTGACAAGGTAGCGACACTTTCCAGGGGAAGCAGATGCTTTCTAGGGGGGGAGCGGGGAATCCATTTAGTCGAAAACCCAATTTTCCATTGAAAAATCATGGTTCTTCAATCTAGGGGCGAAAGGGCTAACAAGACCCAGTGCCCGCGAGTTGAGGCTAGCCCAGTTCAGCCTGGAAATAAGGCGTACATGTGTGGAAACAAGTGAATGGAGAACTGATATTTAGCTTTTCCCACAATACAAAAACCGGCGGTCACGCGATGAAATGAACAGGCAGCAGATTTAGTCCAAGCAAGAGGAAGTATTTTTTCCAGGCAATGCACAATTAACCAGTGGAACTCACTGCCTTGGGCTGTTGTGGTGACCACAAGCATAACTGGGTTTCAAAAAGAACTAGAGAAGTTCATGGAGGATAGGTCCATCAATGACTATTAGCCAAGGTCAGGGATGGGAGGGATAGCTTAGTGATTTATGCCTTGGCCTGCTAAACTTAGGGTTGTGAGTTCAATCCTTGAGGGGGCCACTTAGGGATTGGGGGCAAAAATCTGTCTGGGGATTGGCCCTGCTTTGAGCAGTGGGTTAGACTAGATGACCTCCTGAGGTCCCTTCTAACCCTGATATTCTATGTAACCCCATGCTTGGGGTGACCCTAAATCTGACTCCCAGAAATCAGGAGGGGACTACAGGGGTGTATTTCTCCATAAAAAAAAAAAAAAAAACACCCCCCCGAATCTCTGGCCACTGTCGGAGACAGGATACTTGGCTAGATGGACCATGGCTCCTGTTCTTACTGGTTGTTTTTCTAAAAGGTCTGATCTGGGAATTATTTGGGGGAAGTTTTATGGCATTTTGGCATTAAAATCTCTTAATCCTCCGGACCCCACCAACCAAGCCCGCTCATCACGCTAAGGTGCACGGTTGTCCTGCCGGTGATGCGCACGCGCGTCTCTATATTTTTATCCCCTCGTTGTCCCGCAAGGACCAGAAGTTGAACAAACTGAGAATAAGCACCGGCAGCTTTCTGAATGGCCGACACAGAGACCGGAGCCGGGATCCGGCGGGCGGGACCGAGTCGGTGAGTCGGAAAACTCCGCCCGATTGTAACCAGCCGGAGTGTGCCGACTAACCGAGCGATCCCTGACAGTGCATGGTCCCCCCCCGCCGGGCGGTATGATCACCCCTAACTGGTGGCACCTGGGGAGGAGGGGCAAATTGTGCACCTGGAAGAAGAGGACCCCTGAATCTTCTCCCCTCTCTAACCAGGGGAGCAAACTCAGCCGCCAACTAATTACGAGCTTAACGATGATTAACCCTGTGTGGCTTGGGTGAACAGCACTAACTCGGCAGCACGGCCCCCCCGGTGGCGGGGGCCGTGCTAACGCCACCCCCCTTCTCCATTACAGCCCTCCTACTTCATTGCCCCGGACCTCGGCAGCCTGCCTACCATCCCGGAGAGCGTAAGTCCCTGCACCCCGTCCCGGGATGGGCGGGTTTGGGGGCTGATTCAGGGGTGCGAAGAGCAGAGGCAGTGGAATGAGGAGGTGCCCTAGTACTGAGTGGGGTTGGGGGGAGAACACTGCAGGGAGACTGAATGTGAGCAGTGCAGGGAGAGGAGGGGGTGCACTACGCTGCGCGGCAGGATGGGCTGGGCAGGGGGCCAAGGGGGAGAGCACAGTGTGCTGCAGAGTGGGGAGAGCACACTACACTGCAGGAGGGGGAGAGCTCACTGCACTGCAGGAGGGGGAGTGGGTGCTCACTTCACTGCAGAGACAGGAGGGGGAAAGCGCAGTGCACTGCAGGAGGGGGAGAGCTCACTGCACTGCAGAATGGCGGGAGTGGAAGACCGCACTGCGCTGCAGGAAGGGGCGAGTGCACTGCACTGCAGAATGGGGGGAGTGGCAGAGCACACTACACTGCAGGAGCGGGAGAGTGCACTGCGCTGCAGGAGGGGGAGCAGGTGCTCAGTGCACTGCAGGGCGGGGAGGAAAGTGCAGTACACTGCAGAGTGGGGGAGGGGAGAGCACACAGCACTGCAGGAGCGGGAGAGTGCACTTCACTGCAGAATGAGGGGAGTGGCAGAGCACACTACACTGCAGGAGCTGGAGAGTGCACTGCGCTGCAGGAGGGGGAGCGGGTGCTCACTGCGCTGCAGAGGGGGGAGGGGGAAGCGCAGCACACTGCAGAGTGGGGGAGGGGAGAGCACACGGCACTGCAGGAGGGGGAGGGGCACGCATTGTGTTGAAGGGGGGAGTGCACTGCGGCGGGAAGGACAGAGGGGGAGATGGGATGAAGGGGTAGCCGGGGAAGAGCNGGGGGGTCGCAGGGATGTGCCCTGGCACATGCATGCAGTGGGGGTGCGGGGACATGCCTTGGCAGGGGCCCTGGGGGTGTTGGTCAGGGGGAGGTGCCCTGGCCCACGCACACAGCCCGCTATGGCCCAGGGCCAGGACTTGTGACCCCCCCCCGCCCCAGCCACCAACACGGGGCATCTCTTCAGGCTCCTGCCTCCCCAGATCTCTCCGTTCCCCCCCCGGCTCGGTGCCCCCTCTCCCCCCGCTGGAGCAGAGTCTAAGGCTGTGTCTGTGTCTGTCCCCAGCTCACGGCCTGCGTCCAGGCCTCCTCCGCCATGCTCTACCCCATGTGCTGGCAGCACATCTACATCCCCACGCTGCCCCCGCACCTGCTCGACTACTGCTGGTAAGGGCACGGGCAGCCTCTGGTGGGCTGAGCAGGAGCGGGCCAGGTCGGCTCTTGGAGGGGGGACCACCAGCAGGCTTCAGGGAGGTGGGAGGGGGCGCTCTCCCCTTGTGGTCAGTGCTGGCCCCGGTACCCCAGACTGGCACTAGGGGGCGCTGTGCTGCAGGGAGCAGGGTGGGGGCTCTGTAGGGGGCGCTCTCCCCTCATGATCAGTGTTGGCCCCAGTACCCCTGACTGGCACTAGAGGGCGCTGTGCTGCAGGGAGCGGGGTGGGGGCTCTGTAGGGGGCGCTCTCCCCTCATGGTCAGTGCTGGCCCCAGTACCCCAGACTGGCACTAGGGGGCGCTGTGCTGCAGGGAGCAGAGTGGGGACTCTGTAGGGGGCGCTCTCCCCTCATGGTCAGTGTTGGCCCCAGTACCCCAGACTGGCACTAGGGGGCGCTGTGCTGCAGGGAGCAGAGTGGGGACTCTGTAGGGGGCGCTCTCCCCTGGCGGTCAGTGCTGGCTCTAGTGCCCTAGACTGGCACTAGGGGGCGCTGTGCTGCAGGGAGCAGGGTGGGGGCTCTGTAGGGGGCGCTCTCCCCTCATGGTCAGTGTTGGCCTCAGTACCCCAGACTGGCACTAGGGGGCGCTGTGCTGCAGGGAGCAGAGTGGGGACTCTGTAGGGGGCGCTCTCCCCTCATGGTCAGTGTTGGCCCCAGTACCCCAGACTGGCACTAGGGGGCGCTGTGCTGCAGGGAGCAGAGTGGGGACTCTGTAGGGGGCGCTCTCCCCTGGCGGTCAGTGCTGGCTCCAGTACCCTAGACTGGCACTAGGGGGCACTGTGCTGCAGGGAGCAGAGTGGGGACTCTGTAGGGGGCGCTCTCCCCTGGCGGTCAGTGCTGGCCCCAGTACCCTAGACTGGCACTAGGGGGCGCTGTGCTGCAGGGAGCGGGGTGGGGGCTCTGTAGGGAGAGCCCCTCATGGTCTGTGCCGGCCCCAGTGTTCCGGGGTGGCGCTTGGGGGCACTGTGCTATAGGGAGCGAGTTTTGGGGGGCTGATCTCGTGCATTGATCCCTATAGTCTCTGCTTTGAGGCAAAGGTGCTACCGGGGCTGGGCAGTTTATGCTTCATTTGTCTGCGCCTCATCAGCCTCCCTCCCTTCCCGCAGCGCCCCTATGCCCTACCTCATCGGTGTCCACTCCAGCCTCATGGAGGTGAGTCCTGCCCCGCCCCAGCGCCCCCTGGGGAGGGCAGCCTGCACTGCAGGCTGGGAAGGGGGGTGTCCCAGTGCAAGCTGGGGCTGCGGGAGGCCTGAATGCAGGCGAACCCCCAGGATGCAGGGGGGGGCTCCATCCGTTCCCAGGAGGAGATCGGGGACTGGGGGAGGGGGGGCGGGCTTGTGTGGAGAAAGGGGTCCCACAGCTTCCTGGGGGGGATTTACTCAGCCTTTGCACAGGGGGTGGGTCCGATCCCCTGGATGTTTAATTTGGATCTGGTGTCAAAGCTGCCATCTGCAAGGAGCGGCTGGGGGTCCCGGAGCTGGAGCGAAGCCGGGTGCCCCTTGTGGGTTGCCTGCCGGAGTGGGTTTCCCTGGGGGAAGGGCCGTCCTGGTGGCCTGTGAGGTTGCCGGTGGACGGCGAGCCTGGCTGCCTGGTTGGGAGGTGCTGAGCGCCGAGGCCGGCTCCAGCTCCAGCCCCTTCCCCTCTGGATGTGTCCTCTCCTGGCAGAGGGTGCGGGACAAGGCCCTGGAGGACGTGGTGATCCTCAACATCGACACCAACACGCTGGAGTCGCCCTTCCAGGACCTGGAGAATCTCCCGAGCGACGTGGTCAGTCCCCACCCATCCCCTGCTGCTGTCCCCTGTCTCCAGCACAAACAGCTGGGTGAAACCCTCCCCCTGCTCCCGCCCTGAAGGGAACCCCCACATTCAACCTCCATGATCCTTGGCAGGCCCCACGCTGGGCTGTATCCAAAGCTGTCAGCCTGTGGCCTGGATCTCCCCAGAGCCCCCTTCTCTCCTGTTCTATGCCCCCTCCTAACACCCTGGGTATTGGGGGGTCTCTCCACTCCCCCCAGCATCTCGTGGCTTGGCAGCCCGGAGATCTCAGCCCCAGTGCAGATGACGCCCTTTGGCTGCGTGAGGAAGGAGGTTCCCCAGCCAGAGATGGAAGTCGACTTCCTTCTCTAGTGGCAATGTGATCTCTGGAGATCCCATGGACAGATCCTTCCGTCCCTTTCCAGAGGGACCCCAGGAGATGGGAGGAGCGTGATCTGCCGGACGTTGGGGGATCTCCCTACCTCCCCGCTCTCATGGACTCTCCCATCTAATCCAGGGGTCCATCTCGGCCTGAGTGTACCCCAAAGCCCCCTAGGGTCTAGGGCCTGGATCACACAGCTGCCCCTCCCCAACCTCGCTCATGTGGGTCCCTCTTCTCCCAGGTGTCTCTGCTGAAGCTCCAACTGAAGAAGCAGTCGGCCACCACTGGTGACGGGGTGGCCCGAGCCTTCCTCCGAGCCCAGGCACTGCTCTTCGGTGGCTACCGCGACGCGCTGCTTTGCACCCCGGTGAGGCTGGCTTCCCTCCCCACCCATTGAGGGCAGCTCACAGGGCGGTAGAGCGTGAAGCGTAAGATAGGATAGAGTCCGGGGCTCAATGTCTCCCCCTTGTGGCTAGACATTTATTATTGGTATTCGGGAACCCCAATCTTGGACCAGGACCCCGTTGTGCTAGTTGCTGTATATTATTTATTGGGTGTATCACGGTAGCACCAGGAAATTCCAGCCAAGGGCAGGACCCCATTGTACCAGACACCGAACAAGAAGATGGTCCGTGCCCCATGTGTTCCCCTCCAAGGGTTCCCCCTTCTCTGTATGGCAGCCCATGCGTTCCCCCTTTTTTCCAGGCCCCACCATGCGAGTGTCTGCACACCCGTAAGCAGCCGTGCTGCCATGGGCGGGGAGGCCGGCAGAGTAGCATAGAGCAATCATCCTTCTAAGTGTCTGTCTTCTCCCCGCTGGGGGGTTTCCTTGCTCAGGGATCCCCAGGATCGGTAGGGGAAACCCCCAAACCCTCCCCACTCTGTGTTCCTCTAATGCCTCCCTCCCGGGGAGGATTCCCTGGAAATCCAGTGGCCGCTGTGGGTTTCTCTGTGCAGGGGGAGGCGCTAGCCCTGAGTGACCCCCAAGGATTTTATGTTGCAAAGCAGCTGCCCTGGGGGTGGGGGTGGGGGGGTTGAGTTCTCCAGAAACGCTGAGGAACCATCCAGGGCAGTTGGAGCGCCTGGCTGGCCCAGTAACTACCCCATGGTCATTGCCCTTAGGTGCTTTGGGCTAGCCGCCAATCCCCGGTGCCTAGAGCAACCTGGCTTTCCCGATCTGGGGCCCCACTCCAGACCTCCCTCCCCCCCCCCCCGAGCGGGGCACAGAGCCGGTGTCTCTGAGCTGGGCCCCAACCTCCCCCCTCCCATTCACCCTCTTTGTGCCCTCCTCCCCCAGGGCCAGCCCATCTCGTTCTGCCAAGAGTCCTTCCTCAACCACAAGTCCAGCACCATGCGGGAGTTCCTGCACAATGCCGTGCACCTGCAGTTCTTCAAACAGGTAAAGGGGGGAGCCTCGGCCTGGGGGTGGGGGGCCAGGAATTCTGAGGCCTGGACCTGAGACCCCCAGGTACATTGGCAGCCCCTGTCCAGTGGGAATGACCAGCCCCCTCCCCATGTGTGTGACCTCTCTCCTGGAGGGGTGAGGGGTAAATCTAGGAGAGTTTGGGGGGCGGAGTGGGCCTGGGATGGGGGGTTGGCTGGGCCACCCCATCCCAGGTCATATTTTCTAGGGCTTTAAGGTGTCACATCACCAAAAAGCCATTAACGAATGGCCGCTCTCTCCCCCCATGGCCCCCATAATAATGTATGCTCCCACTGTATCATGTGCTCTCCCTGTAATGTCCCCTCTAATGGTCCCCCCCTCTCCATCTGCCCCCCCATGCTCCTCTCTAATGGTTCCCCCTTCTCCATCTGCCCCTCATGCTCCCCTCCAATCATTCCCCCATCTGCCCCTGCCGTGTGCTCTCTCTAATGGTTCCCCTTCTCCATCTGCCCCCGTGCTCCCCTCTAATGGTTCCACCTTCTCCATCTGCCCCGTACTCCTCTCTAATGGTCCCCCCACTGTCCCTGCCATGTGCTCTCCTCTAATGGTTCTCCCCTCCATCTGGCCCCCTTGCTCCTTTCTAATGGTTCCCCCCTCTCCATCTGCCCCACATGCTCCCCTCTAATGGTTCCCCCTTCTCCATGTGCTCTGTGCGCTCTCCCCGACTCCCCTTGCACCCGCGTCTCCCCCGCGCCACCCACTTTTCAGTTCATCGACGAGCGCCTGGAGAAGCTGAACGCCGGCGTGGGCTTTTCGGATGTGTTTGAGCAGGAAATCACCAACAGCGGGTTGGCGGCGGGTAAGGAGGGTGCAGCCACTGACCGCACCTCCCCCAGGAGGTTGGACATTGACAGCTCACAACCCCCTCCCCATGTAATAAACTCATGACCCCCTGAGGGGTCCCGACCCCCAGTTTGAGAACCCCTGCTCTACCGCGTGAGCTAAAAGCCCATTGGCTGTTAGCTAAGGCTGTAGCAGACTCATTTTCTCTCTCTAAGTGGTCTCGGTGCCACTAGATGGGACAGAACACCACACCCAGGAGGTGTGTGGGTTACACCCACAGATGTGACCCTTTAACGGTGATGCCACCCAGGGTTCCCCCATAATTCACCGGGAGTTGGCAGTGATGGTAGGGCCGGCCTGGCAATATTCACCTCCTCACCAGGGCGGGGGTCAGGCTCGGGGGCGGGCGGGGAGGGGGAGAAGGACCCCACCTAGGGCCCTGAGTCACTAATGGCCTGGGAATTTACATCTGTCCTTTTCGTGTCCCCGTGCAGGTAACCTGAGGTCGTACCAGCTGTGGGTGGAGAGCCTCAAGGTATGGAGCTGTCTGCTTGATCCATGTACCGGGTAGCGAGACCTGGTAGCAGCTTGTGCGCTCCACTGGAGAGGCTTGTGAAGTGGTGTGAGTGCAGGACTGAGACCCAGGACTCCTGGGTTCTATCCCCAGCTCTGGGAGGGGAGTGGGGTGTAGTGGCTAGAGCAGAGGGGCTGGGATTTAGTGCTCCTGAGTTCCATTCCCAACTCTGGGAGGGGAGTGGGAGCCCGGACACCTGGGTTCTATTCAACCCTGCCACTAACTTGCAATATAACCTGGGGGAGTCACTGCCCCTTTCTGTGCCTCAGTTTGCCCCCTCTGTAAAATGGTGATGATGCCAACCTAGCTGCATTAAGTATTACCTGCAGCTTCTCGTTCGCCGGCTAGCGGCAAAGGGCCAAATTATTCCGAGGCAACATGTTAAGTTCCCTGTCAGTAAATGGGTCAAACTGGGCCCAAATCCAGACCCCCCTGGAAATCAAGGGGAATTTTGCAATTGATGTCAGGGGGAATTAGATTTGAGGTTCAACTGATGCATTTTACACCATGAAAGGACGGACCCATTGACAAGAGAGGGGCCAAGATCGAACCCCCGCGACCCTGCGGGCTGGAAAAGAGCAGGTGAATAAGTCACAGAAGAGGTGAACGAGAGTAGCTGCTTCCCTACTTTAATTTACTGCACGCTGTGTAAATTAACTCCCCGGGGTGTGTAACTTACACGTGCTTCCTGATACACCACCTCCCAATTAGTAGTTTGATTCTGATCTCATTAGTGTTAACTCAGGAGCGGTTCCACAGAAGTCATTGGAGTGTCCATAGTGGATTGAGAAGCGGTGACGAAGTGGGATAGAGATGTGACGAAGTGGAAATGTTCTTAATGTTTTCCCTGAGTGCTGGGTGGGTGCCTCAGTTTCCCCTATGCATTTCTCGAGTGTCTAGGGGTGTGTGATTGTTGCAGAGCCCTAGGGGGCCAGTGTGATGGTGTCTGTACAGAGAATGGCCGACACCCTGTCTCCTGGCAACTAATGGGTCCCTCCCCTGCAAAGGTGCCAACTAAAGGTGTTGAAGAACAAAGAGATCAGGTGACCTCCTGGCCTGGGAAAGAGACAAAGGGAGACGAGGGGCTGGAGAGTTTCAGTTTGGGGCTAGCTGGGAAAATGGAGGGGAGGCCAGACAGACCTCCTGGCCTCCCCTGGCCCCCCAAGATGGACCTGACTGAGGGGCTCCTGTTGTCTGTACCTGCAAGACCTGTCTTGGACTGTGTTCCTGTCATCTAATAAACCTTCTGTTTTACTGCCTGGCTGTGAATCGCAGGAAGCCGGGGGTGTCTCCCCCAACTCCGTGACAGAAGGTCAAGCCCTAAGTTCTTCCTTTCTCCTTAGGGGCCATCAGTGGCTTACATGCACTGACAATATTATGTTCTACGGTTGCCTCTCTCTTGAGAGGTAGCAGATGCCGAACACCTGACATGCCAGCTTCCAGTTGGAGGAGAAATCAGTGATATGGCGTCTGGGCATATTTGCAACTAGTTTATTTACACTCTGTGCACCAGTCTTGGAACAGAGGTGTCACCAGCTGCACGCAGGCCGATCCCCTCGTTCAGGAATCCCAGCCCATTGCAAAACTCCCTGCCCAGGGTGCAACACTGCCTCAAGAATCGATGCCAGTCAGAGATCAAGATGGAACAAACTGTCCAACTGCTGTCCCAGCTCCTGCTCCCCGGGCCTTAGCACGGCCCCCAAATTAACTGCCATGCGCAGTGTGCGTCTGCCCATGACGGACCGTTTGCTCGCCTGCTGAGACCACATGTCACAGCACCGGCCTCCAGCTGATTCTAGTTAGCAGGACTGTGGAAGAGAGCAGCCCCCAACTGCTTGCAACAGCTCCCACCGGAGAAAACACCATTGCAAAACTAGCAACAATGTGGCGTGTCTTGAACGCTGCTAAGAGAAAGATTGTGTGCGACAGCGCCACCTGGTGACTCCTGCCGCAACTGTAGTCACCCACAGGCTCTAGTGGCAGGAAGGTCAGGTTACTTGTGTCAGGGGGAAAGACAAAGCTAAGGACTGCAGGAGGCACCAGGGGCCTACAGGGGTCGCTCCAAAGCAATGTCTCTGTGCTTTGTCTTGCCAGAAAGGCGGAGGGGCCCTGATCCACACTGTGAAGAGCAAGACAAACCCAGCCGTCAAGAACATGTACAAATACGTAAGGTCACCAACTGGCTACACGGTCTTCCCCGTTCACTGGGCTCTGATAGCAGGGGGATCTTATCCGTGTGGGGGGGAGTTCCCGGGGGCAGAGGTATCGCAGGGGGATGCAGTCGTGGCTCGGTGCGGGGGATTCCCGGGGCTGGGGTATCGCAGGGGGATGCAGTCGTGTGTCTGTGCGGGGAGTTCCCAGGGGGACGCAGTCGTGTGTCTGTGCCAGGATCTCTGAGTGGACAGTTGTATAACACCATAAAGAGCCAGGAATGGCCTCCTGCCTGGTCACCCCTCTTTCTTCTCTCCTCTAGGCCAAGAGCCATGCCCGAGACAGGCTGAAGGAGATGCGAAGTCGCTTGAGGTACAGGGTAAGATTCCTACTGCAACAATCCTCTTTGGGCTGGGGGATCCTGCCCAGCCTCCCCACCCCCAACCCCCAACTCGGAGCCAGGGATTCCCCCTTGCTGAGGAAATTCCCCCTCCCCCTAGCTCCACTCTGATCAGCTGCTTCCTGGGGGATTGGATGGGGCAGGAGCTAGGAGTGGCAGGTCATAAGGAGGGTTAAGGGTAGTAGATTGTGAATGGGGTTCAGGTCTGAGGTAGTAGATGAGAAAGGGTTAGGAGACAACAGGGGGGCTAAGGGTTCGGATCAGCGGTAATAAGAGATCCTAAGCTGGCCAAAGAAACTTTCTAGTCTTCTGCCAGGGCAGATTCTACCTGGAGTCTCCATGACGCTCTGCTTGGAGATCCCCCTTGAGGATCTGCAGAAGAAGACCTCTTGGTCCAAGGGGGTTAGAGCCAGCAACTCCTGGCAGCGGGACTCCCTTGGGCTGAGGCTCCGGAGATGATCGGGGAAGTGCTGGGATGGGGGCCTCGCGTAGCCCGTCTACTTCCTGCCCTCGTCCCACAGGGTTAGGGTGATGCCCCCCCCCCCCCCAAGATGCATTGAGCTCCAGATGTGCCCCCACCCCAGTGACCTTTGCCCTCACCTGCCGGGCTAGCTGGCCGATTGAAATGTCATGAAGCCCCTATTAATAGCACTGGGGTTTGGAGCTCCAAAGCCACAGGTTCGAATCCCGCCCCATCTCCCATGTCAGCCGTGGCCAAGAGCACCTCGCCATGTGGGGGCATTTACTGCCACCCAGTTGCCAGTGGGCTGGGCCTCCATGTCACCCCCAGACCAGCCCCCCCTTGTTGGCCACTGAGACCGAGCTCCTCTAGGGCAGCGCCCTCTAGATCAGATGGGGGAAGCGGCTGTGAAAAAAGCTAATGCGGTCTTGGAATGCATCAGGTGAGGTCTTTCCAGTAGAGATAAGGAGGTGTTAGTACCGTTATACCAGGCACTGGTGAGACCTCATCTGGAATATTGTGTGCAGTTCTGGTCTGCCATGTTTAAGAAGGATGAATTCAAACTGGATTCAAACAGGTACAGAGAAGAGCTACTAGGATGATCCGAGGAATGGAAAACCTGTCTTATGAAAGGAAACTCAAAGAGTTCGGCTTGTTTAGCGTAACCAAAAGCAGGCTGAGGGGAGATATGATTGCTCTATATAAATACATCAGAGGGATAAATACCAGGGAGGGAGAGGAATTATTTAACCTCAGTACCAATGTGGACACAAGAACAAGTGGATATAAACTGGCCATCAGGAAGTTTAGACTCTAAATTAGACGAAGGTTTCTAACCATCAGAGGAGTGAAGTTCTGGAACAGCCTCCCAAAGGGAGCAGTGGGGGCAAAAGACATATCTGGCTTCAAGACTAAGCTTGATAAGTTTATGGAGGGGATGGTATGATGGGATAGCCTAATTTTGGCAATTAATTGATCTTTGACTATTAGCGGTAAGTATGCCCAATGGCCTGTGATGGGATGTTAGATGGGGTGGGATCTGAGTTACTACAGAGAATTCTTCCCTGGGTGTCTGGCTGGTGAGTCTTGCCCACATGCTCAGGGTTTAGCCGATGGCCATATTTGGGGTCGGGAAGGAATTTTCCTCCAGGGCAGATTGGCAGCAGCCCTGGGGGGGTTTCGCCTTCCTCTGTAGCGTGGGGCACGGGTCACTTGCTGGAGGATTCTCTGCACCTTGAAGTCTTTAAATCACAAGTTGAGGACTTCAATAGCTCAGGGATTTGTTACAGGAGTGGGTGGGTGAGATTCTGTGGCCTGCGTTGTGCAGGAGGTCAGCCTAGAAGATCATAATGGTCCCTTCTGACCTTAAAGTCTATAAGTCTATGAGCCTTGCCTGGGAGTCTGCTCACCGTCCTCCTGCCCGGCCCTCCTTCCCCCCTCCAGGACTTGGGCCAGGCTTCAGCCCTGCAGCGAGGCGGCTCCCTGAAGTGCGACCAGCTCTCAGGCCCCATCCTGCCCCGGAGCACCCAGTCCGAGTGCCTGCAAAGCCGGCTGCCCATCACCCAGCACTTCGGGAAGGTCAGAGACTGCGAAACCTCTGTAGGGGGTGGGGCCAGGGGGGGCATCTGGACGGGGGTGGGGACGCACAGATGGTCCTCCCGCAGATGTGGAACATCGGGAAGGAAATAACGGTGGGGTGTGGATCCCGGTGCAGATGTGCAACATCTGGTGGGAATAACAGCATGCGGGTAATCCTCATGCAGATGTGGAACATCTCGAAGGGAATAAAGAGGGTACGCAGTTAATGCAGATGTGACACATCTGGAGGGAATAATGGGGGTATGCAGATAATCCTCACCTGGATGTGGAACCTCCGGCACGGGTAACATGCACAAATAGTCCAGCTCCCCAGATGTGGAACATCTGGTGGGAATAACGGCAGCATGCGGGTAATCCTCATGCAGATGTGAAACATCTGGAACCCGTAACAGGTAGTTTGGGAAGTGAATCGCTCCCCCCACCCCACCCAGATAGCCCTTACTCATCTGAGTAGCATCTGGGGGGGGGGGGCGCAAGGTGAGCTCTGCCTGGCTGTGGGCCTTTCCTCCCCTTTCCACCCCACCTCCTTCACCCGTGGCCCTGGATAACGACCCTAGCCCAGCGTGGGGGGAGGCTGGCACAGATTAGGGAGCGGTGGGCAGGGAAAGGCCTGGGGGGCAGGGAGGTCCTGGCCCCAGCGACCCCCTCATGCTGGAGGGGCGTGGTGTTGCACTGCCCAGGGGTGAGCAGGGGGATCTTTGACCCGTGTTTCCTTGCAGTCCCGACCCCTGCGACCCAATAAACGCTGCAGCGGGATGGAGCTGGAGGCCCAGAGGTAACGGGGGGGCGGGGCGGGCTCTGGCTGGGGAGGAGTGCAGATATTGGGGGGAGCGGAGAGATGGCCTGGGGTGTGGGCTGCAGGGCATGCGTGTTTACACGCGTGCTGGCACGTGCAGTCAGCTTCACGCCGGCCACTTTCCGTGGGGCTTTTGATGCAGACAGCCGCATGGGTGGCCAGCTTTAATACATGAGCATGTGTGTCGCGTGTGTGGGTGGGCCTGGGTGTTGGCACTTGGGCCACGCATGACGGCTGACATGCCTATTCCACGTATTCGTTTCCATGTGCACTGGCACAGGCTGAGAGTGTGACGTGACGCTGTGTTCCCATGGTGGTTGACATGCGTGTTGCCACATGTGATGTCACGTTCGTGCACGAGCTTGTTGCCATGTTTTCTGTATGTCAGTTTCCACACGTGGCTGTAACATGAATGCCCAGCCCCCCCTTCCCCCCTGTCTCTCAGGGCTGCCCCGGCAGAAGGCCACAAGGCTCCCCCAGACCCCGATGCCATCCCTGATGGGGGGGAGATGGACAAGAGCTTCCTGGAGACGGGCGAGATCGACCTGCTGGGCGAGATCTTCGAGACGCTGAGCCTGGCGGCGCCCAGTGGACGGGGGCTGCTCTACGGGACCCGCAGCCTGGACTTCTGCAACCTGGAGGAGGGCAGCTGCTACACCAGGGTGAGCTCCCCGCCCCCCCGTGCACCTCCCTGTGTCGCCCCGCGCGCCGCCCTGTGCTGCCACTCCCCCGCGGGCACCTCCCTGGGCTGCCCCTCCCCCATGGACACGTCCCTGGGCATCTGCATGCCACCCCACCTCTCTCCACCCAAGTCTTTCTCTTGGCCCCCCTCTCCCTCCTGATTCTGCCCCATCCCTCTCTGACCCTGCCGCTTGAGTCCACCGCCTCCCCCACTTTTCCTCTCCTAGCCCCTCCCCTAACTCCGCCCCTCTTCTCTAGCCCCTCCCTCTCCAGCCTCGGTCTCTCTCCCTGCCCCTTGCTGCACCAACCCTGGCTCCTTGTCCCTTCCAGCTGAGGCACATGAACCCCAGCGAGGAGAACCTGAGCGGGCGCCAGGCCCGGGACCACGAGTGCTGGCTGCTGGCCGAGGAGGACGACTCGTCCCTGGAGTTCGCCCCCCCCTCTTCGGAGGAGGCCTCCCTGGCCGAGGAGGAGGCTGGGGACTCCCAGCATGCTTTGCTGCTGCCCGCCAAGGCCACGCGCCCGGCCAGCGGGATGTGGGACCGTGGGATCAATGAGGATGAGGAGGGCTCTCCCCAGGCAGCTGAGAGGGTAGCAACGCTCAGGGTGCCCTGGCACAAGCCCTTCCAGCTCGGGGAGGAGGAGCTGGGGGGCGGAGGGGCTGGGGCAGAGCTGACACCAACCACTGGCTCTCTGGGGCCCCCTGAAGAAGTGGGGACAGGAGGCCACCCTGAAGCAGCCACTACAGGGCCAGAGTCTGGGCACGGGGTGTGCAGAGCAGAGCCCCTCCCCAAACAGGATAGCCCCGCCCCTGAGGCAGAGACCCGCCCCAAACAGGATAGCCCCGCCCCTGAGGCAGAGCCACGCCCCAAACAGGATAGCCCCGCCCCTGAGGTAGAGCCCCACCCCAAACAGGATAGCCCCGCCCCTGGGGCAGAGCCCCACCTCCCACCAGATAGCCCCTCCTCCCCTAGGGTCCAGTCAGCTGTGGCTCTGTTCCAGGCCAAGGCCTGTAGGCAAACTGACATCAGGGGCGGGGTCCCCCCGCTGGGGGCAGGGGCCACCCTGCCCAGCTCATCCTGGCCGGAGCTGGACCAAGCCTCCCAGCCCCCGGCCCTGCCCAAGGTATCGGAGCTGAAGAAGAGGTTTGAGTCCTAGAAGGCTGGCGGCATGGAGAGCTGCACCCGGGGGCCCATGCTGAGCTACTGACATTGCTGGACCAGGGGCCCCCCAGGCAGAACTGCACCAGGAGGCCCAAAAGCTGCAGTGCCCCGCTCGGCTCAGGACAATGGGGAGACGCTGGCCTGGCTCCGGCCTGCTCCACAAAGCCCGGGGGGGGGCTCTGAATAAATGCTTATGGTGGAACCACCATCTGGTTGCTATTCAAATCAGCCGTCCCACAGTGGGGCTGAACGCTCCCCAAAGCCAGCCTCCTGCTGCCTCCCCCTTCCCCGCCTTGGGGCTCCGTGCTCGAGGACATCTGCAGCTTCCCCTCCCTTGGCTGACCGGATCCCGCCCCCTGCAAAAATGCATCATCAGCAAGGGCGAGAGGGCCTGGGCCCCGCTCCCCCCCCCCTTTTTTTTTTAAATTGATCCCAAAATTAGTTTATTTTACAAAAAAAATAAAAGTTACATTTGCACAGAGGAGGGAAAACACAACACTGTATGAACCCAGCTTAAAAAGCTGCCATGCCAGCACCCAGAGGGGCAGGTAACCCTGCCTCCTGCTCCTCGCTGGCTCTGTAGGACTGGCTTCCTCCAGCTAGGGAAACTGAGGCACGAGAGGTGACGTGACTTGTCCAAGGTCACCCAGCGGGTCTGAGGCAGGGCCTTCCTGGCAGGACCAGCCTCCCTTTCTAGGCGAGCGTCGGGGGACAGCTTCAACTACATTGCTGCATATTTGGGTGCAGAAAAGGGGGAAGATTAGCAACAGGGGCACCTAAACCCCCTGGGTCAGAGGCCCAGCTCCTCAAAGGGCTGGAGGTGCCTAACTCTCCTCGATTCCCAGGGCAGCCTAAATCCTACATGGCTCCCAGCCCTGCTTCAACCGTCACAGCTGAAGAAGAGATTTGAGGGCTAGAAGGCTGGCGGTGGGGAAAGAGCTGTAGCCAGGGGCCCCCCGTGAGCTGTGAACAGCTAGTCCCATGTCAGGGCCCCAGCCCTGCTGCACTTATTTGTATTATCACAGGGCCCCGGGACCCCAGGCAGCGACCAGCCCCCCTGTGGCTGGTGAACAGGGAGGTTGTAAGGGGCAGCTGCTGGCCCATGCAAAACTGGGTAGAGTGACCCCCGTGGCGGGGGGAGAGGGTGCGAAACTGACCAGTGGGCAGGCATGGGGCTGGGAGATCCCAACTCCGGCAGTTTCAAAGGGCAAGGGCCAAACTCTGGGGACGTTTGCTCCCGGCTCTCACAGCTCCGTTAATTTCGGGTCTTCCCGGGAGGACTGAAAGGAGAGAAGAGGTGACTGAGGCGGAGAACACGCAGCACCAGGTGAGGGCTGGCCCAGCAGGGGAAGCTTTCAGCCAGACACTGAGCAAGGTTGGCATGCCCCGGAGGCGCCGGCGGCCGGCAGGGGGGCAGAGCCAAGACACAGCCTACAGTGAGGAAGCAGGGGCTGTAAAGATAACCAAGGCTGGGGAACTGGGGTCCTAGCAACCCCTGATGCTGGATGGCCCGCTGGGCAAACAGCTCCCCCCGCATCTTCCTCCCTTGGGAGCCTGGGGAACTCACTGCCACTGTATCCAAGTTAGAGTCAACAGAGGCTGAGATGGTCAGAGCAACCCCCCACGGGTGGCATAAAGGCAGAGCCAGCACCATGGGCCGGCCTGTTTAAAACCTGTGTGTGTTCCCTGTAACTCAAATGGCCAAGGCACGGGTGGGAGAAAAGCCCTTTGAGTTAAAGATCCACAAACCAAGCCCAAAGCTCTAGGAACCGCGGCTGGTACGAGTGGCTAATGGGGCGAGGAAATCGGCCCACAAGCTGCTTCTCCTGCAGATGGGTCTGGAAGCCTGAGGCAGGGGGATGGCTGAGTTATTAGTGTATTTCACCCCTCCCCCCACCATGAGAAATGACCCCATCAGCAGCCCTCGGTCTGAGTCCAGTAACCCCAGCCCAGCCCAAGGAGCGGCTCCATCACTGACAGCCGCAGGAGGCTATTATCCTCTGCATTCACCAGCCACTAGAGAGCGATGTGGCACCTTCCACATGCACCAAGAAGGCTGCTGGTTTTGTAGCCGGGAGAGCACCAGGAAGAGGGGGAGTGATAGATGGGGAAACTGAGGCACAACAGTGAAGGGACTTAAACCTCTCTACCCCTACCTTCCGTCTGCACCTCAGGCTACAGTAGGGCTGATGTGTATTAACTAACCCGGGGGGTCGGTTTTTTAAACACTGCTGTTTCCCTTCAGCGATTTTTTTTTTTTTTTTTTTTTTTTAAAGCCAAACCCTTCCCCGGCGGCTCAGGCAGGAGTTTCTAGCTTCCCCTTCCTTCGCTGCCGCGCCAGCCTCGCTTTCACCAGCCCAGGTGCCAATGCAGAGTCACTCCCCATCTGCAGCCTGCAATGCGAGCTGGGGCCGGCTTGGTGACCCCCCTGCAGCCGGCCCCAGGCCAGACAGACGCAGACCGAGGTAGGGGAGATTACAGGACACATGTGAGACGCAGACGGGGGTGGAGGGGATAAAGCGTTCAGCCAGGTGGAAACACGCGCAAGGTGTGAGCGTTCTGCCAATATCCCAGCGCAGCAGCAGAGGTTCCCGCCGCTTCTGCCACCAGGGGGCGATGTCGCGCAGCACCAGCATGGCCAGGTGTTTCACTGGGCAGCACCCCTCCACCCCCGCAGGAGGAGAGCGCAGATGGAAATCCGATGCATCCAGCGACGAAGACCTTGGCTCCTTCCAGCCAGCGGAGAGCAAGGAGCTGCCCCCCCCCCTCCAGATGTGCAACCACAGGGGTCCAGCCGGTACAGAGTCTGCCAGTCCGGGGAGGGGGTGTGTGTGACCCCCCCCTCCCCCTGGGTCAGATCAGCCGCTCCTCGGGGGGCAGTTGGAGGTTAGCGTTCGTCACCACCCGAGCACCCACCTGCTCCTCGTTGCTGGGCCGGTAGGTGCCCTCTGTCTGCCGCCTCTCCCGCACCTTGAGCGCCCCAAAGATCACAAGTCCAATAAGCAGGAGACCCCCGACTAGGGAGGGGACAATGATGGCCGCCAGCCGCTCCGACTCCTGCCAGGAGGGGGGGGGAAAAAGAGTGAGACGGAACCAGAATCATGCCCTGCTCAGCTCCCCATGGGCGTGGGGGGCAGAGAGCTGTCGTGGGGGGGGAGGGGGGTTACACCAGGAGCCAACCAAGAGTGTGGGAGGTAAAGACAGGGGCTCCCCAGAGGAGGTGGTAGGCAGGGGTGGGGAGCTAGGCCTTCTGCCCCAGATCCCCCCCCTTCCCAAATTGGACCCCCCCACACACACACCCTGAACAATATCTCCAAGCTTCCGGCCCAGTTCCACTCAAGTCTCTCTCCCCAGTGCATGCTGGGATAACTCCCCCCCCCCAAACACACACAGCTGATCCGCCCCCCCACACCTACTTACCGTGAGCCCCGATACGGATGTGGGTGTCACGGTGCTCCTGTTCGTGGCTTGATTTAAAAGAGGAATAAAGAGAGCGGAGCTTAGTGTGGGGAGGGGTACAGCAAGGGGGTGCGATAGGAGGCTCAGCTGTTAGGGGGCCTCTACTGGAGTACCCCCCTCCCCGATCAGAGAGCTCAACCATGGCACTGATGCTACACAGGCACCAGAACCAACATGCAGCCACCTCTGGGGTGGGGTGTGGCAGCTGGTTAGCCACCGCAGAGCAAGACAATAGTTTAGGACAGGAAGTGAAGGAGATTCCCAGTTTCAAGTGCACCAGGGCAGGGGGAAGTTTATTTAGGGAGGCAGCAGCCTGGGGTTATCCAAGTGCACTCTCACATCCTCCCTAAATTATCACCACCGCAATTCTTGGAAAAGTGCCATATGGAGTGACCTTTAATGACCTCAACGGGACAGCGCCCCCTACCGAGCCCAGCCCCTGCGCCCTGTAACACAGCGCCCCCTAGTGCCACAGTGGGGCATTGGGGTCAGCACTGACAACGCCCCCTGGCCCACTCCCTGCAGCACAGCGCCCCCCTAGCACCACCCCAGGGGGGGGCCCTGATTCTGCCTTCTGGGGGCCCTTCACCTCCAGCAGAAACCGCAGTTCGCCTGCTACCCCGACAGCAACCAGGCCTGACGCTGCTCCCCAGGAGCTCAGCTCAGCAAGAGAAAACCATCAACCACCAGCCCACGCTACCACCTGGGGAGCTGTGCACACAAGCCAGCCCCTATGCTCATGCAACCCAGCTCTCCCCTCCCCCCAACCTCTAACCACTAGACCCCCACACACACCCCTGCCAGGACTGGGGACAGAACCCAGGTGTCCTGACTCCCAGCCCACCCTGCTCTAACCACTCATCCCCACTTCCCTGCCAGGACTGGGGACAGAACCCAGGTGTCCTGACTCCCAGCCCACCCTGCTCTAACCACTCATCCCCACTTCCCTGCCAGGACTGGGGACAGAACCCAGAAGCCCTGATTCCCAGCTCTAACCACTAGCCCTGCTCCCAGCAGGTCCGCCCAATATCGATGGTACAACTCAACTGCCCCCCTGGGCTCATCCCCGCTCCCCCATGCACCATCCAGCCTCCCAGGGCCCGGGACTCTGCTTCCAGTCTGTAAGCAACGCGCCAGCCGCTCCCTTCCCCTGCCTTGCCATTACGCAGGAAGGGAACTACAACTCCCAAGGTGCCCCTCTCCGCTCCATCCTGCCCTGCCCAGCCCCCAGCCTGGCCTTCAGCCCATGCTCCCAGCCCCAGGGTGGTTGTGCATTGCAACCTAGAGAGCAGGTCAGGCCTGAACAAGCTGGAGCCCTTCCCAGGACCGAGGTGCGACTCAGAGCTCTGGGATCCAGCGGGGGGGCCTGGTATGTACAGGACTCTCCCCGCACAAGGTGGTAGAGCTGGTCCCAAGTCACACCCCCCCCCCCCCCCCCCCCTTGCTAGTCAATGGCAGAACTGGGGATAGAACCCAGGAGTCCTGGCTCTCAGCACCCCCCATTCTAAATCCCACTCTCCTCCCAGAGCTGGGGATAGAACCCAGGAGTCCCAGTGTACACACCGCTCTAACCACTAGACACCACTCTCCTCTCAGTTCTGGGGATACAACCCAGGAGTCCTGGCTCCCACTTCTTGCTCTAATCACTCCCCTCCCAGGGCTGAGAATCCAGCAGCCCCTACTCCTACCCCACCCCCACCCCCCAAGCCCTAGATCCTACCAGGGTTGGGAATGGAACCCAGGAGCCCTGGCTCCCAGCCCCCCGCTCCAACCACTAGCCCTTACTGTGCAGCCTGGATACAGTTTGCAAGGCAGGTGGAGTATCCTTGATAAGGAATTTGGACCCTCCCCTGCTTTGCCCAGAGCAGTAAGTTACATGCTTGGGGGGGGGGGGGGGGGGGGTTGAAACTGTTTGATGCATGGGGGGCGGGGTCTTAAAACTCTTGTAGGTGACTCCACCTGTAAACAGAGACACACGGGGGTGGGGTGCTAACAGATCAGCCAGTCCCAGGGACATTCCCCCAGCAGAGGTGACTCACCCCCCCTGTTCCAGCCTCTCCCTCCCTCCACCCCCTCCAGGGTGTGGATCCACCCGTGTCAGGCTCCGAAACCCAGCGCCGGGACAACTGAAACCACCTTGCCCCGCCGCGCCCGCTCCCCCGGCTCTCCGCCAGGGCTGGCTCGGGGCCTGGGACAGGACGGGATCAAGCCGTAACAGGGAAGGGGCCTTCCACAAACACACCTGCGGTTTGCCCTGGGGGGAAGGGGGCAGCAGCAACTGCCGTGGGTGGCGGGGGGAGAGATCTGGGGACTGAAAGCCACAGGATCTGCCCTGGGAAGCCGCCGGGGGGGGGGGGGGTGTTGTATGCTGGCCACATTAAAATCTAGTCCCCGGCTTCAGGCATCAACTCCATTATATGGATTACGGTAGAGCCCCAATCGTGGCCAAGGACCCCACTGTGGTGGGTGCCGAACATTATTTATTAGGTGTATTACGGTGGAAGATTTAATGGGAGTGTGGGGGGGGGTAATCAAACCTGCCAATCCAGGCCTTGCATGCCAAAGGGTGACACCCCCTCTCCCAACCTCCCTACGACTGCATGCAGAGATCGTTCTTCCGACCACAGAAATGCAGCCCCCTCTGGGGTAGAACAGGGCAGCGGGCGAACAGCCATGCAGCAGTGCTACGCAGGGATCGCTCAGCCAATGCTGAAATGCAGCCACCTCTGGGGTGGGGCATGGCAGCCGATTAACTGTGCCCATCACCACCGTGCTGGTAAACACACAAAAGGGTCAATGCTCTGTGTTCTGGTCCGACCCAATGCTGGGTTGACCCCGGTGCTGCGTCCGCGTCCCTGGTGACCAGAATCTAAAGTCCCCTTCCGGCTGTCCCAACTAACGACAGCCCAACAGCAACTTTAGTCAAGCTAAGCTGTAGCCTCCTGCCAGGGTGACTTGCCCGCAGCAGATCTTGCTAGCACCAGGCTCCAGTGAACGATTCTATCCACTTTATTGCAGGGGGGGCACCGCTGCCCTCTGCTGTCTGGAATCAGAAGTGCTTGGATGTGTGTCATAGGGCCTATACTGCCTATAGGGAGGGGGATTCTCCTTCCGGTCCTGGGCCATTGGAGCAGCAGGATAAGATTTCTGTCCCTACCAACCAGAAGGAGAAGGGGTGAGCATAAGGGAAAAATCACTCGCTCAATCAGTGGTGGAGTTAAGAGAACTCCAGGCTGTTTAACCACTAGACCCCACTCCCCACCCAAAGCTGCAGATAGAACCCAAGAGTTCTGGCTCCCAGCCCCCCTCCCCCCTGGTGTGGAAGCAGATGCACTTAACAACCCACCACCTACTTTGGCCCAGGGCCGGCTGTAACAGGGACTGCAGGGCCACGGCCAGGAGCAAGGAGTGACTGTAGCCCGCCATCGCTCCCCCGGGTGTCTGGGAGGGAGGGGAGGACATGGGGGAGTCACTCCCCCTTTCCCTGGAGGGATCACAATCCTGCTGGTGCAACTGTCACACAACCTCCTGCTTCCTGGCGTCCTCAGGCCGTTGGGGGGCGTGGGGGGCCCTTGAAGATGGGGATGACCGGGAACCGGGCAGCCCCCAGGGTTTCACCACCTGGGAGAGGGACAGAGAGAAAGGGGTCAGAACCACTCGTAACCCCCTGCCCCCAGCTCTGCATCCATTCGACCCACAGACCACCAAGCCTACCCCTCCATCGGGTCGGCTCTTCTGGGCGCTCTACGATCCGTCCACTTACTCGAATTGGCGTGAAATTTGCTGTGCCTCATAGGGGAGTGGGGTAGGGTCCATGGTCCAAACTTGGGGTCGTTTGAGCAAGGGATTCGGGAGCCCACCCCCCCCACACACAGCTTTTACAACATCTTGTGGAGGTTGGTTGGTTTGCTTCCGCGCACCTCCGGGGCTCCAAGCCTGGCTGGGATCCTCCCCGGACTGAACTCGGTTGCTCAGGATTTCTCTCAGGCAGTTCCTGGTGCCCACTGCCCCTTTGGCAGGGGGTGGGGTTGTACTGAAGTCACTAAAGGGTTACGTTAGGAACTCGGAGCGCCAGGAGCTGGAGTCAGAGAGAACGGAACTGGGCATGTGCAGAAGTAATTCTAGGCTCTTATCCAGCCAATCCCAAAGCGCTTTACAAGGGAGGTCACAATCATTCCCCCCATGCTACAGATGGGGAAACTGAGGCAGGGAAGTGGCTTGCCCAGGGTCACCCAGCAGGCAGAGCTGGGCCTAGAACCCAGGTGTCCCAACCCAAGGCTCTGTCCGCTAGGCCATACTGCCTCCTCTAGCAAGCCTAGGCCTCAGCCGATGCAACCCTCAGCACCGTGGTAGGCAAGCGTGACGCTGCTCCTCGTGGGGCTGCCTCCGGGATAGAATCCAGCCCCAACGCAGCTGGAAGAGACATCACCATGTCAGCCTAGCAGACAGAGCCCTGGGCTCTATCCCCAGTTCTGACCCTCTGGGCAAATCAGTGCCCCGCTCCGTGCCTCAGTTTCCCCATCTGTACAATAAGAGAAAACGAGACCGCCCTGTCTCCCAGCAGGGGTGGAGAGAGTCTGTTTAGACAAGCACTTTGGGGCAGGGACCGTCTCTTATTCTGTCTTTGTCCAGCATCTCGCCCGCTGCGGATCCCACCTCATTCTCGGTCGGACCCCACCGAGATAAAGTAGAGGGCTGCCGACCCGGCCCACCCAATGAGAGTGCACACACCTCACTAAGCGGCTTCCTGGGACCAGGGAGATTCCTCCATCGGCAGCAGCAACTGGGCAAATTCTGTAATCATGGGGCTAAATCTATGAAAGCTTGTGAAGACCCTGGATTGTAGCGAGATGGGGGCCGTGCAAAGTATCTAGAAAGCCACCCATTAGTGGCCAAGCTCAGGAGTCCATAAGACCTACTTAGTGGCCCTTCTACGTTGTCCAAAACGCAATAACTTCGCAATGCCCTGTCTGATCGCTTCCAAACTTCCAGGGAAGTTTCAGGGCAGCACCCTGTTGATTTGGGGGATGATCAGAAAAACTGCAGGGGTGTGGGGGGGGAGAACAGCAGACACATGGAGCCCCCAACATCTGGTGGGTAGATCCCTGAGCTTTGACCAGGGCTCCAGATCAAAGAACCCGCTGAAGGCGTGAAAAGAAAGTCCAAGAGATAATGGTGAGGAATGGGGCACACAGAGCCCCTGGCAGGGGGTGGATAGGGGGATGAAAGGAATGGGGAACCCTGAAATGGGGTGCACAGAGTCCCTGACAGAGGGGAGAAGGGGATAGTAGAAGGAACCTCCTTGGTGTGTGGAATGAAGTTTCTAGTGATCTAGCCTTTTGGAGATGCAAATGTCTTCAGCAGGAGGAGGATTTCAGGCCCTAGGCCGTTCCTGTCACCCAAGACTCCCCAAATTAGGCAGGACAAAGCTCAAAGGGGTGGGGTGAGGGGTAGCAAACTTGCCATGGCCCCTGCTCAAGGAGCCTTCTCCACAGAACAGACCCTTTCCCCCCCATCCCTGCTGCTCTCAGCGGATCCTCATCCTCGTCACATTTGAGGAGCTGCTGCATCTTCCGTGCAAGCGGCCAGGGTACCGAAGCACCGCGCAGCCCTTGGCCAAATCCAGCCTCACAGCGACCCGGGAGGAAGGCAAGTATTATAGATGGGGAAACTGAGGCAGCAAGCAGGGAAGGGACTTGCCCAAGCGAGAGGGCGGCAGAGTGCTGGGCCAGTGCACAGCCAGGTGCAGAAACCAGGAGTCCACACGACGAGTCACTGGCAGAGCTGAGAATAGAACCCAGGAGTCCTGGCTCCGTCCCAGCCCTCCCTGCTCTACCCACTGCTCCATACTCCTTGTGGTTCCCATCCCAGGAAAAACCCGGCCCATTTCCCCACCCCCAACCCCATCATCCAATCACTCCAATAGCAGGCGCGGCCAGAGAGCGACTCATGTGTTAATAAAATGGCCCAACAAACCAAACCCAAATTTCTTCCAGTTGCCATCAGAAACGCTGCTCTCCGGTATTTCAGATAAGCCACGGGCCTCTGCATATACCCACAACAGCCATGTCATCTGAACCAGTCCCGAGCGCTTAGCGAGGTCTACAAAGAACCCAGCAGGCAGCGTGGCCTAGTGGCTAGGGCTCTGGGTTGGGAACCAGGAGAGTCGAGTTCCCTTCCCAGCGTGGTCATGGGCAACTCGCTGTGCCTCAGTTTCCCCTCCCACCTATTTAGACGGCAAGCTCTTTGGGGCCAGTGCTGCCTCTTGCCAGGGGCTATTTATCAAGGGGGGCGGCTTAGAAGCCGCACACCCTTGCTTCGGGAGCACGGTTTAGTGGCTAAGACACAGGCCTGTGAGTCAGACCCGGGATCCACTCCCAGTTCTGCCCGACTCCTTGAGCCTCCTCGAGCCAGTCACTCTCCCATGCCTCAGTTTCCCCTGCTGCCCTGTGAAAACTCTTTTTCCCCCCCCCTCGTCTAGTTTGATTCCCTGCCCTCACAGAGCTTACATGGCAAGAGACAGTGTCTCCACCACACCCAACGCACCAGGGCCCTGCTCGCCTTTGGGGGCACTAGAGGAACCCAGATAATAAGGTAACACCCACCGGGCCACTCTCCATCTCCCTCCTCCTGGCCAGGGGGATGAAGAGCTGGGGGCTGCTGGGCAGGTGAACATGGGGTGCAGGTCCCAGCGGGCCACGAGGGGACTGCCACACCACATTTCTTGGGCGTGGACACACATCTGGGGCAGGGCCCACCTTTCTACTGAGGCTCCCGGGCGCGTGCAGAGCGGGAGGAAGGGGCTGTTGGGGGCCTGGGTATGAAGCGGGGCAATGGGGGGGGGCCCACAGAACCCCCTTGGGAAGGGGGGGGCCCTGGGATGGGGGAGGGGGAAATCATTCAGTCCCCAGCCGGACTCCTGCCCTCCTAAGCGCAAGCCCAGGTCACAGATCACGGACCTTGTTTCTGGCCCTCAGCAGCGGGAGCCACCAGCCCCCCCCCAAAGGGCAAATCTCCAGCCCCCCAAGACCCTGAAGCAACATCAGGGCTAGTGATGACCACTCAGGGCTAGCGATGGCCCCCCAACCTAGCCCACTCCATCTCCCCCCCCCCATGCAAGCCGTGCCAGGTCCATTTCAGGGCACAGAGGTGGTTTTAAAGAAATGGGGGTGCCCCTGGGTGCCCCCTATATCGACTCCCTCTGTGGGTTTCAACTCAGCCGGGCCTCGCTGGTCAATTTTTAACCCAGCTGATTAAACACAAACCCAGTGAAAGTCACCCAGAGCTCATTAACCCTGCGTGTGCCACCCCTGCCCAGAGCGACCCCCTCCAGCCGGGGCTACTCCCGAAACGGGGGGGACGGGGGGGGGGCTCCCCCGAAGGAGGAAGCACCCGGAGAGACCAGGAAGCCCGGTCTCCAACATGAATCAACTCCAGACACCCGATCGCCTGGGTTCTCAGGGACGGCCAGGCCTCTCGCCGCCTTTGCCATGGGCTGGGGCAGGAACTGGCCTGAGTCACCGCTCCCAGGCCACGGCGGGCCTAGGCTGGGGGTGGGTGTAGGTAACCCCAGGAGGGGGCATCCCCCCCCGCGGATCTGTGGCACCAGAGAAGCCAGACCCAAGGCACAGGTGTGGGGGGGCAGGCATAGACCAGTTTCCACCAGCAGCAACCAAATTCCAAGTGGGGGAAGGGGGCAGATGCCCACTTCCCTGGGGGGCAGATCCCCCTCCCCGGAGGGTCCCCTGGCATTAAGTGGAACGGGGGGAAGTCCAGGCTCTCTTAAAGGGGCGGGGTTCTTTAGCCCTGCCTGCTCCCTGGGTGGGGGCTGCCCCATAGAACCCCAAGCCCCTTCCCCGCACTCACCGGCCCTGTCCCTCTGTCCGCTCCCTCCCAGGGCTGCGATCTGGCCAGCTCCGCCTTCCCTCTCGCTCATGTGACCCCGGGGAAGGCAGGTGCCTCCCTCCTCCCGCACCTGAGGCAGACAGGCAGGTCCCGCCCCCTTCTCACCTGGGCGGAGCTCACCTGAGCGCCGGGCCCAGAGTCCCAGCGGCATCAACCTGGCTAAAGGGGCTCCCTCTGACCCTCCTGACCCAGGGGAACCGACCCAGGATGCCCCAGAGAGCTGGGGATCTCCTGGGCCTATCTGTAGCCTAGGGGATCTTGTCCCCCAAAGTCCCTGCCCAAGGTAAGGGGAGATCTGCCAAGCCCACCTGAGCTCAGCCACCCCCACACCTGCCCCACCAGAAGAGGATGGAGCCTCTCTTTTCCACATGCACCTGCAGCCATCAGGTGCCCAGACCCCAACTGAGATCAGGGCCCCCATTGTGCCAGGCGCTGCACAGACATAGAGCAAGAGAAAATCCCTACCCCAAAGAGCTCAGATGCTAAATATACAAAAGGTGGGAGGGGAAACTGAGGCACAGTGTGGGGGGGGGGGGAAGCGAGTTGCCCAAGGTCAATGGCGGAGCAGGGAGTCGAATTAAGCTGACGCCTAGCCTCGTGCCTGATTCCACGCGATCCCATGGGCAGCTTTGCTCACGTACGTAGCCCATTGGCTTCAATGCAGGTTACTCACCTGAGTAAAGCCGGTCACACTTGCAGCAGTTAGCCAGAAAGGCTGGTTTTGTGGTCGAGGCCGTAGCCTGGAGAGCTGGCTAGCGCCTCTGTGTGTGAGTCCGTCCCTTTATCCGAGCATGTCTCCGGTTCCCTCTTGTAACACAGCCTCTCCACTCCAGGCATTGCCTGCTACACTGTTCATCGATTCTAAGCCCAGGCGGGACCTCTGGGATCTAGACCTCAGGCTCCCGGTATCACAGGCCACCTCTCTCCACAGGGGGGGAACTTCCCATGTGAGCTCCGTGAAACACCACTAATAATTACCAGGTCCTTACACGGCTCCTTCCAGCTCAAAGCGTGTTGCCAGCCTTAAAGAGTGGAGCCTCGACCCCCACCTCTGAGTGGAGGGCACTGGTATCCCCATTTTATAGAGAGGGAAACTGAGGCACAGAACAAGGAAGTGACTTGCCCAAGGTAAATCAGCAGCAGAGATGAGAATAGAACCCAGGTGTCCTGGGAGCTAGCTCACCCGCCCGCCCGCCCGATTCTGGGATAGAACCTACAAGTTCTAATTCGCTGTTCCTGCAGCTCTAACCACTACCCCACACTCTGTCCTAGAACTGGAGATAGAACCCAGGAGTCCTAATTCCCAGCCCCCCTGCTCTAACCACTAGGCCCCACTCCCAGATCTGGGAGTAGAACCCAGGAGCCTTGACTTTCTCTACCTCTTGCTTCCCCCCCACAACCTGCCTCCCCCTAGACCCCTGCTGCCCCCCAGTGTCTGACTCAGGTTCCCGCAGGCTCGCAGTCCGGGCTGGGATTCCTAATGGAAGCGCGCCCCCTGCTGGGGGAGGTTCCATTAACCCCAGCAACCAGGCCAGAGGGGAGCCAGCCGTGCCAGGCGGCAGCGGGCAAAGGGCCCCTGCAAACCGACTTGGCGCTCGGAGGCAGCCGCTCTGCCAAGAAGCCCCTGGCCGCTCCCCCCCCGCGACATTCCTGGGCGAGAAAGCTGCTGTTGTCCTGGCCAGAATGGAATTTAAATAAGCTAGAGTTATAAGCCTCTTGAACCCACCTGAGGTCAGGGCTGGGCCTAGATCGGATCTCTCCCTTGGGGCTGGGCTTGGGCGCTTCCTGGAGTGCAGGGGGCCGGATCCTGCTCTCGCCTCCAATGGTAAAAACCCAGATCAGCCGCCCCTCGCAGACCCCGGATTAGGGCTCTTCTTATGGGGAACTCGACCCATAGAGCCGGAGGGGGTAATCGTTCTGCTGCGGCTAGATCAATGTCCCAGCCCTTCAGTCTGGTATTTTTTATCACTGGACGGCAGCATAGGCACAACGGAGGGATGCAGGAGACCAAGAGTCAGTTCCTTGCTTGGGCACGGATGCTCCGTGCCTCAGTTTCCCGGTTTGTGTGTGTGTCATGGAATAGCACTTCTCTGAGACTGTCAGATACTCAGGGGGGTGGGGGAAGGGGGTCATCTGAGCACATTAGACAGAGAGCAGCTGGTGCAAAACATGTTAAAGACGATGGCTTCCCTTGGACTATGGGGATGTTTGGCTGAGAGGCCGCTGCATGGCCTAATGGGTGAGCAACTGGGGTCTTTAGGGCTGGATTTGGTTCTCAGCCCTGGGAGGGGAGGGTGATCTAGTTAAGGGGGGGGGGATTAGAAGCCAGGACTCCTGGGTTCTATTCCTAGCTCTAGAAGGAGAGTGGGGTCTAGTGGTTAAAGCCGGGAGCTAGGACACGTGGGTTCTATTCCCGGCTCTAGGAGTGGAGTGTGGTCTAGTAGGTTAGAGTAACGGGGAGGCACTGGGGGGAGCCAGGACACCTGGATTTTAATCCTGGGTGGGGGGAGCATGGGTCTAGTGGCTAAAGTAGGGGAGAATATGAATCAGGGCACCTAGGTTCTATGCCCAGCTCTGCTACTGATTTTCTTTGTGCAAGTGACTTTCCCTGTCTGTGCCTCAGTTTCCCCCTCTGTACACCAGTGTAAACCCATTTACTTCAGTGAGGTTACTCCAGATTTACACCAACGTCAATGAGTCCAGCATTAGGCCTTTCCTCTGGAACCCTCCTGGTGCCATTGCCATGAACGGAAGCCAGTTGTGCTATATGCCACATTTTCCGCGTGGTCTGTGGCCCGGCAAACAGCCCGTCAGACCGTGCTGGCTGCTAGCCAGGGCTGGATCAAACAAGCCATGAAAGGCTCTGTCCCTCCTTCCCAGCAGCAGCCCCTTATCCTGACCCTCGCTACTCCTCATTCACTCCTCTTGAGGTCCCCGTGTGCTGTGATCTGCAGAGAGCTGGTTGCTCTAGGGGCTGGCTCACGTCTTGATTTCCACTTGCTGACTTGCAGGAAGAGAGCGCTCGGGGAGGAAGAGGAAGCGGAAGCCTGGTTTGGGGGATAAGGCTAGCCCTCAAGAGAGCTGGTTTCCATTCCCAGCTCTTCTGCAGGGGTGAGTCATGTCATTGCACCATGCCTCAGTTTCCCCATAATCCTTCCTTGGTCTCATTCGATTGTCAGTTCTTGGGGGAGGGGACACTGACTGTCTCCCTGTGGGTGCATTTTCACTTGGAATAAGGGTAGTGTCAGCTAACAGGAGGTCAGATCCATGGCAGTTTGTAATTTTCACGTGAGTGAGACTATGGGGGTTTCCTAGGGTTTCCCTTGCCCTGATAACTCATGTGAAAACTACAAACCCTGGCTTTGCCCTGTGTTAGCCAAAAATAATCCTTAGCTCTCCTCGTTAGTAGAGCTCAAGGTGCTTTACAAAGGAAAGCCGGAGCATTCTCCTCATTTTACAGATGGGGAAACTGAGGCACAGAGCAGCCCTGTCCCAGGGTCCCGCACAGGGCCAGAACCCACACCTCAGAAGTCCCACTCTAGTCCGCCATCCACTACGCCACACTGCCTCTCCAAGAACACACCTTTCTTCCGAGTGAAGACAAGGCCTATATGAATGTGCAGCCCCCTGCACCGTGAAGCCCTGATCTCAGCTGGGTTCTGGAGGTGAAATTTAATGCACATAATTAACAACATTCCAGGAAATACCTGCCCACTGTTATCTTTCTATGCCACAAGGAACTGCCACCATAATCTGTATTATTACCCCAGTCACGGCCCAGGACCCCATGGTGCCAGGTGCTGTACATTATTTATTAGGTGTATTACGGTAGCTCCTAGGAGCCTCAGTCATGGCCCAGCACCCCGTTGTGCCAGGCGCTGTACATTATTTACTAGGTGTATTACAGTAGCTCCGAGGAGCACCAGCCCTGGCTCAGCGCTCCGCTGTGCTAGGCGCTGTACAAACACAGAACTCAAAGACAGTCCCTGCCCCCCAGAGCTGCCAATCTCTCTATAAGACAAGAGATAACACATGGAGACAGACAGACAGACAGTGGGAGCACAAGGAAACAATTCAGTACCAGTCAGCGGACACACGGTGGTCTCAGCATGCCCACGGCCTGACCTTTGTCCGGATTTCTGGAGGCATCCCAGGTCAGGGGAGTTTTAAGGCGGCGTTTGAAGTCGGACAATGTGGTAGCTTGGCAGATGTTTACGGGGAGCGGCTCCCAAGCGCGAGGGGAAGCTGAGGAACCGGCATGAAGGCCCAGAGCCTTGGAAATATTTAACTGCCCTGGGCATTCGGTGCCTAAATCCCCATGAGGATCTGGGCCTCCGGGGCAGGTTGAAAACGATTGTAGCCAGTAGGTGATGGAGGCTGGCGTCACGGGCTGATCGGAGGCGGGAGCCGGCCGAAGGAGATGGCCAGAAAATAATCGGTGTAATAAGATGTGGTGCACGCTCTGGGAAAATCAGAGAGCTGCGGCTCTAAGCCCATGCTTTCTGCCTGGAAAAGCCAAGAGGCCACGGTAATCCGTGCCCCTGTGGGGGACTGCTCTCGGCTAAGACCTGCTGAGGAAGTGGCGCTAATAGGGAACATTGGCTACAGGGTAAAACCATTTGCAAAGGAAGGTAAATACTGAGAGTCAGGTAATAACCAGACCAGCCACCAGCACTTCCTGCCTTCCTTCAGCTGATGCACAAAGCTGGAGCCGCGGCATTGTGGAAAACAGGCGGGTAGCAGGGCCACCCGGGGGGGGGGGGGGGTAAGTGGGACAATCTGCCCCGGCCCCACAGGGGCCCCCACAAGAATATAGTATTCTATAGTATTGCAACTTTTTTTTCTGGAAGGGGCCCCCGAAATTGCTTTGCCCCAGGCCCCCTGAATCCTCTGGGCGGCCCTGGGGGAGTAGTGTGGTTAAAAGTCAGGACTCCTGGGTTCTCTTTCCAGCTGTGGGTGTGGAGTGGGGTCTCGGAGCAAAGGGGTGGGCGTCAGGACTCCTGGGTTCTATTCCCAGGTCAGGGGAGCGGGAGCTAGTGGTTCGAGTAGGGAGGGGGGCTGGGAGTCAGAACCCCTTGGTTCCTTTCCCTGCTCAGGGATGGGAATAGGGGCTAGTGGTTAGAGCAGGCTGCAGGGATGGGCGCCAGGACTCCTGGCTGCAACTCTGCCAACACCTCTATGCATGACGGTAGGCACGTCCCCCCCCTCCCGCCTCAGTTTCCCCACCTGTAGAACGAGGACAGTCAAGCTGCTTCAGGAAGGTTTGCCATGCGCGTGGGATCGTGGTGCTAGGGGGCTGCAAGCCCCCCGGTTTCTGGAGGAGAGGGGGAGACCTACATGAGTGCCGCTGCCGCTTTAAGACCCAGTCTGCGTCATTCTGGCCCTGGCTGTTAGCCCCGCCCGGCGGCCGAAGGGTTAACAGCGGCTCGCCGGCCGCCGGGCTCTTTAGGGGAGCGAACAGCTGGGAGGGGGGCAGGAGGCGACTCCACCAATCAGGAGCTGGAAGGAAGCAACCCGGGGGGATGATATTTGGTTTCACATCTGCCTTCTGCGCCCGAATTGAGGCGGGAGGGTGCACATGCATTATTCCAGTGGCACCTGTCTGCTTTCCCCTTCTACTCCGTGGGTCCTGCCAAACCGCCCCGCAGGGGGAACAAAACAGCCCATTCAGGGCATTGCCAGGGGATTTGCGACAGCAGGGATTAGACCCATTTATGAAATCGTGGCATCCGCAGCGGGCATGAAACTTTAAAGCCCCCGTGACCGGCTAATGCACTACGCAGGGATTAGCTTGGGCGTCAGCAACCGGGGTGCAGGGGGGTGGGCTGGGCGAGCAGCATGCAGGCTGGCTCCCTCGCAGGTGTCAGGCGGGTGACGGGGGTCCTACCTGCCTCGTGGCTTCTGCGGGAGTTTGGGCCTTGGCAAGTGAGGCCTAGATGTGTTCCCAAGGCAGGTGGAGCCCTGTAGCGAGGAAGCCTTTAGCCTTGCATTTCAGCACAGTTGGTGTGCCCGACCCCAGAGGTGGCTGCATTTCAGTGCTGAGTGAGTGATCTCTGTGCAGTGTCACTGTTTGAATGTTAAGCAGCTGCCACGTCCCACCCGTGAAGTGGCTGCATTTCAGCACTGAGCAAGTGACCCCCCATCCTGTCCCCGCGCCTCACCCCACAAGAGGCTGTATTTCAGCTTTGGCAAGTTCTCTCTACGTAGTTCTGCTATGCAGCGGTTAAACCGCAGTCGTGTCCCACCCCAGAGGTGGCTGCATTGCATGTGATGCTCCCGGTGACTCATTTTGCTTGTGCGAAGTGTTTTGGGATGGGAAGTGTGACAGTTCCAGTGCAAGGAACTTGGCACGAAGTTGCATTTCAAGAGAGACCGGAATCAGGGCTGCGTCCCACCCTGCTAGCTGTGACAGTTGGGCTGTTCTTGACCGAGATTTCAGAACCACCAACAAAGACGTCGTGTCTCTTCCGGGATTTGCCGGGAGCCCAGCACCTGCTGGCCCCAGGACTTTAGGGGTTTAGTCTGTGCTGGGTGGATACCCGTGCAGTGTGGATCGGACCCATACAGCTCTTTGTTATGGGCCCCATGCTGGCGACAGCAGGTGGTTTAAGGAGTGTCACGGAGTGTGGGGGGACACAAGGCCCGGCACCCCCGGCGTCCTGCGATTCACTATGACTCTCAGCCAGCCAGTAAAGCAGAAGGTTTATTTAGACAATAGGAACACAGTCCAAGACAGGTCTAGCAGGCACAGACAACAGGACCCCCCCCAGTTAGGTCCATCTTGGGGTCCCAGGGCACCACAGCCCCCTTGGGGGGTCAGAGCCCTGACTGCCTCCAGCCATTCCACCAGCCAGCTCCCGAAACTCTCCCTTCAGCGACCCCTCCCACAGCCTTTCTTCAGTGTCACCTGGCCTCTAACCCCTTCCTGGGTTCTCATGTTACATGCTCAGGGATCTTCCCTCAAGGCCAGTCTCCCATCCCCCAATGCAGACCGTCCTAGCCAACCTCCCCTGCCTTCCCAGCCAACACTCCCCACTCAGCATTCAAAGACCACATTAAGAACAGTCCCAGTTCATCACAAGGAGCTCCCAGTTTGGGGAGATTCTTGCTCCATTTTCCCGGCCTTTGAAATGCAAAAATAACTGGGGACAAGGTCCAGGATTAAGACAGGTGGCCACATGCACGCAGTGGGCCACATCCCTCGCTGGTGTCAATGGGCGTCGCTCCCTTGGCGTCAATGGGGCCAGATCCCCCGCTGGTGTCAATGGGCGTGGCTCTGTTCTCAATGAAGCTTGGCTGACTTGCACCCACTGGGGACCTGGCCCAGCATCTCACACTCCGTTCACCCTGGGGTACCAAAGGAGTTAACTGAGCAGGGACGACCCCATGGGCGGTAACTGGCCAAGCCCTACATGCCCATCCCCGCTGGGCCTCCACGCTCCTGCCCACAGGGGACCCTTTCTCCGGGTAAGCCGGGCCTCTGGTGTCCCTGACCCATCAGGGCCATGGCCTCTCCGCTGTGGCTGCCAGCGCAGGGGCTGGCTAGCACCGATCACAGGGGGGACAAGCTGAGACCCCCCCCAGGTTTGTTCCACATGCAGGCTGTCAGGCAGCCCTGGGCTCGGAACAATCCCGTATCCCCTATTAGCAGCCCAGCATGAACGGCTCCACAACCCGCTCTCGATCCAAAGGGCATGTGCCCTGGGCACATAGGGAGACAGTGGCAGAGCCAGGAATGGAACTCAGGAGTCCTGGTTCCTAGGCCTACCCTGCTGTAACCACTAGACCCCACTCTCCTCCTGG
>NC_048313.1:25702224-25714523 GCF_013100865.1 Trachemys scripta elegans | reverse complement strand
CCCCCGGGGCTTGGAGTCTATCCTGGGGGATCCCTAACGGGTAGGACATTCACCCGCAACTCGTCCGTCCCCCACTTCCTGCCAGCTGGACTCATTAAACAGCACCTGCGTGCTGGGAGGCAGGACTCCTGGGTTCCCAGCTCTAGGAGGGGAGTGGGTCTAGTGGTTAGAGCAGGGGGAGGGATGGGGGGGCTGAGAGCCAGGACTCCTGGGTTCCATCCCTGGCTCTGGGAGGGGAGTGGGGTCTCGTGGTTAGAGCAGGGGGACTGGGAGCCAGGACTCCTGGGTTCTCTCCCCAGCTCTGGGAGGGGAGTGGGGTCTAGTGGTTAGAGCACTAGACCCCTGGCTCTGGGAGGGGAGTGGAGTCTAGGGGGTTAGAGCAGGGCGAGGTTAGAATTCAGGATTCTAGTCCCAGCTCCGCCACTGTCTCCATGTGCGACGCTGGCCAGGTCCCTTCCCCGATCTGTGCCTCAGTTTCCCCATCTATAATGGCGACGATCCCCTACCTTGGCGAGGCGCTTGGCAATCTCCCTGAGCACGGGACTCAGTCAATAGGAAGCCGTGTTATTAGGGCTCCAGGCTGCCACAGGGGCGTCTCAGGGGCTTTGCGCACCTGAATTTTTAATGCTACCGGAGGCGGGCTCCGGACCCATTGCTGCATGGCTCTCGGCGTTCGTGGGCTCCCTCGGCATGCGGGCCCAACGGGTGGTGCCCGAAGGAGACTCCTGGCCCGCGGTAATAGAAATGGCTTAAATCCTAATTCTGGCTCCCCCAAGAGAGGAGCAGCCCGGTTCTGTATGTAGGCTACTAGTCAGTGACTGGTTTTGGGGTCCAGTAGCATGGGGGAGGGAGCCAAGGGCCATTTCCTGCTGCTCAGAGGTGCCAAGCCCCTGTAACTCAGCCGGAGCTCAGATTCCCTGGCCCCCCCGGACCCTCCAGCTGCAGGTGGCTTCCCGTCGGCAGTGAGTTGGCTCCCAAAGGGCCTGTGGGTGGCTGCAAGGGGGAGCGGACTCTGAGCCAGGGCAAGGAGGTGATTCCCCCTTGGGGGGGCCCAGTAACTGCCCGCGGAAGGGGGAGAGCCAGGGTGGGGACGGGCTCTGGGGGTCCGTCAATACCGGCCTGGTAGCCCCAGTTATCAGAGCGCCCCCGTCCCGCTCGCTCGCCTCCCTGGGGGTGTGAGGCGTGATGACCGGCCGAGCTAAATTAAACCCGACCTTGGACAAGCCGCAAGGCTAGCGGGAGACCGGATTAGGTGATGGTGTCGGGGGTGGGGGGAGAATTTCCCTCTAGGGGGCCGGGTGCTGATCCAGCCCCAGGGCCGGAGGGTGGGGGACTGGCTGGCTCACGGGGGGCAAGGAATGGGCCATGGGGCGTTTCCCCTCTAGGGGGCGCTGCCTCCAGGCTGTGGTACCCAAACACCATCACCTGCCGTTGGCCTGCCCGTAAGGAGGTGCTTGGTTCTCAGTCCATTCCCCAGCTGAGGGAACGTGTCGCCCTCACATGGCATCAGCCCAGCGCCAGCTGCCATGCCGGGGACCAGCCTGCTGCTCCCCTGTGGGCACCTCCGTGCTGAATTGTACACGGCCTGGCAGCTAGAGCCCTGGGCAGGGACTCAGGACACCCGGGTTCCGTTCCTGGCTCACCCTACTTGGGCAAATCACTTCCCCCAACCTCTGTGCCTCAGTTTCCCCATCTGTCAAAGCGGGGTAAATGTTACTGGTTTCCCTTGTGAAGCGCTTTGCGGTCGGCTGCTAATAGCCAGGGGGGACTGTTCTTCAGGTGTTTCCTTCCAGGGCTTTGCACGGCCCTTGGGGTTCTGGTTCTGATCCGCTCGTCTCTCCCGGCAGGTCCTGGACATTGGCGAGTGCCTTACGGTCCCTGACGAATTCTCCGAGAAGGAGAAGAGGACGGGGATGTGGTGGAAGCAGCTGCTCGCGGGCGCCATGGCTGGGGCCGTCTCCAGAACGGGAACCGCCCCGCTGGACCGGCTTAAAGTTTTCATGCAGGTCAGTAAAAAAAGGCTCCCAACTCATTGATCGGGCCGTGGCTATAGGGAAGTGGGCGTTATGCACCTGAATCACCTGGCCCTGCAGTGACACCCATGGGCATGGGCAGGGGTGGAATGTAGCAGCCGCTGGGCACTGGTACAGCACGGCACACCTGATGGCTGCCCCCCCCAGGGGTGCCACAAATGCACCCCATAATTCTGCATGCAGTTCTGGGGCACCCCAGCTCCAAAAGGACATTGCAGAAGGAGAGGGGGTTTGGAGATGGGCAGTGAGACCGATCGAGGGCCTCACCCCAGAGGTGGCTGCATTCCGCAAGGCCGGGGTTCCTAACCAGGCTGGGCATCCTCCCCGGGCACTCATGCTGCGGCATCTCCGGCGCAGGTTCACGCCTCCAAGACCAACAACATGAACGTGTTTGGGGGGCTGAAGGGCATGATCCAGGAGGGGGGCGTCCGCTCGCTCTGGCGCGGCAACGGGATCAATGTGCTGAAGATCGCACCTGAGTCTGCCATCAAGTTCATGGCCTATGAGCAGGTGGGTGCCGGGGGCACAGAGCCCCGGGGGGGGGAGCAAGGGGGAAGAGTACAGATACAGGGATGTCAGGGTGTCTCCACTCCCCTCCTCGAGCTAGGGAGAGAACCCAGGAGTCCTGAGTCCCAACCCCCCTAGTCTAACCCACTAGACCCCACTCCTCTCCCAGAGCTGGGGACAGAACCCAGGAGTCCTGGCTCACGGTCCTATCCCCAAATGCAGACCGCTTCCCCCCTCCCCCAGAATATCTTTCCTGTGGGACTACAGCCTGGGACCCCATGGTACGACCCAGCCCCTGCCTTTGCCCACTAAAAGGTGGGGCGGGGATCGCAAACTGGAAAATGCCTTCTGGGCACAGGCGATTGATCTGCAGTTTCTCATCCCAGATCAAGCGGGCGATTCGTGGGCAGCAGGAGACGCTGCGGGTGCAAGAAAGGTTTGTGGCCGGCTCGCTGGCCGGTGCCACTGCTCAGACAATCATCTACCCCATGGAGGTAAGGCCCCCCCCCCCATGGACACTGAGCCACCTCTAGGGGGCACCAATCCAGGGTTTGCATCCAGTGCGGTAGCTACAGCCCGGCCTCCTTGAAAGCTCCCCTGTCCTGTATGAAAACAGGGACTTTGGGGTGTTATCAGAGGTTAAGGCCTGGGCCTGCCATTCAAGAGACCTGAATTCAGGTCCCAGCTCTGCTACTGACTGGCTGTGTGACCTTGGGCATGTCCCTCAGCCTCCTTGCCTCGGTTTCCCTAGCGGTACAATGGGGATAATAGCAGCATGAACAATGAGGGCACTGAAGATTGGGAAAGGTCAGAGACTGCAGTAAGGGGATAAGTACCCGCTCGCTGTGAGGGACTCGGCAGGGGGCGCTCTCTCTCGGACTAGGCACTCGAGAGTTCTGTGCTGCGGGGAGCGGGAGCTCTGAGCCAGTGCCGATCCAGATGTGGCACTAGGCGGTGCTATTGCTTAGTAGGGGCGCTCTCTCACAGTCAGTGCAGCACTAGGGGGCGCTGTGCTGCAGGGTGGGGGGCTCAGGAGGGGGCGCTCTCCCCTTGCAATCAGGGCTGGTCCCAACGCCCAGTATGACGCCCGGGGGAAATGTGCCTTTCACATGAGCTGAACGACCTCAGGCTTGCGTGCTCATAATCATTAAAGAGCCCTTATAGGAATGGCTATTGCGACATTAGCACCAGCGCCCAGGCCAAATCCCAACTCGAGAAACGCCGTTCTCTCTCCCTCAGTCCTTCCGGTGATTCCTTATTTCAGTCCTAAGCTGCTCTGTCAAACAGTTTTTCTGCCCCACCCCAGAGGTAGCTGCATTTCAGTATTGGGTGCGCCCGTGCTATGTGGTTGCTAGCCAGTGGTCGTGCCCCACCCCAGAGGTGGCTGCTTTTCAGTACTGGCTGAGCCATTGCTACGCTGCTAGCCCGTGGCTCTGCCCCACCCCACAGGCAGCTGCATTTGAGTGGCGGGCAAGGGCCCCTTGCCATTCTCACGATCCTGAATGAATCCGTTCCCCCAGGTGCTGAAGACCCGGCTGACCCTGCGGAAGACGGGTCAGTACTCGGGGGTGGCCGACTGCGCTAAGAAGATCCTGCAGAAGGAGGGAATCCGGGCCTTTTACAAGGGCTACCTGCCCAACGTGCTGGGCATCATCCCCTACGCCGGCATCGACCTGGCTATCTATGAGGTCAGGGCCTGCAGGGGCACAGGCCTGCAAATGAGGTGGAGGGGGTGGAGCCTGTTTGCCGATAGGCTCCTCCCCCACCGTTGGGAGTAGGAGTCTGAGAGCTGAGAATGGGCTCACTTGTCACATGCTGGAGTCCTGACTTCCAGCCCCCACCCCCCCGCTCTAACCACTAGACCCCACTCCCCTCCCTGAGCCAGGGAGAGAACCCAGGAGTCCTGGCTCCCAGGCCCCCCTGCTCTAACCACTAGACCCCACTCCCCTCCCAGAGCCAGGGAGCGAACCCAGGAGNCCCCACTCCCCTCCCAGAGCCAGGGAGCGAACCCAGGAGTCCTGGCTCCCAGCCCCCCCTGCTCTAACCACTAGACCCCACTCCCCTCCCAGAGCTAGGGGTGGAACCCAGGAGTCCTGACACCAAGCCCTCCCGCTCTAACCACTAGACCCCACTCCCCTCCCAGAGCTAGGGGTGGAACCAGGAGTCCTGGCACCCAGCCCCCCTGCTCTAACCACTATCCCCCATTCTCTTCCTAGAGCTGGGGGTGGAACCCAGTAGTCCTCACTTCCAATCCCCCTGCAGCCCCCCATCCCTGGCAACTCCCATCCCTCTGCTGTAGACCCTCCCCGCCCCCCCCGGCATCCATCCACCCCCTCATGAGCTCTCCCCTCCTCCCCCTCCATGCAGACGCTGAAGAACATGTGGCTTCAGAAATACAGCAGGAACACAGCGGACCCTGGCATCCTGGTGCTCCTGGCCTGCGGGACGATGTCCAGCACCTGCGGGCAGATCGCCAGCTACCCCCTCGCCTTGGTGAGGACCCGGATGCAAGCCCAAGGTGAGATCGGGGGACATGCACTGCGTGAGGGATGCCTTTGGGGGGCTGGGGCAGTGGCTGAGATACCCTGAAGATGGGCATGGCCTAAGGACTCGCAAAGCAGAGGAGATTTCTGCATCCCAGGGCAGGACCCACAGCCGACCCAGGTGCATTATGGGCTAGGAGAACCAGTGGCCCAATCCCCATGGGCCAACAGACCAGGCAGCCAGGGTGGTTGGGGGAACCAGCCGCAGCCCCTGTTCTGGGCCCCCTGCTTTCCGGCAACGGGGTCTTCCTCTCAGTGCACAGCAGGCACTCAGCACTTCACCTGGCCCAGCGCCTGAGGGCAGATCCGTGGGGCAAGGGGCAAGTGGGAGTTTAGTGCAGGTCAGCTGCAACACTAGGACGAGCCGTCCCCATGCAGCATGGCTGTGCCCAGGTGCCTCACCCCAGAGGCAGCTGCATTTCCATGCGGGGCAAGCCATCCCTTTGCTGCGTGGCTGGGTCCCAGCTGCTGTGCAATGCATTCACCATATTTGGGGCCCTCTGCCTGGCTCCCTGTATCAACAAGAGCAGCCTTGGGGCTGCTCTAACTTCTGCTTCGCCCCGTGGGCCCTGGGGAGCAGAGAATAGTCGTAGCACGGCATACTCTGGCAATGCCCCCGAGCCCCCGCTGCATGGGGGGCTGGGAGCACGGCTGGGGCAAGGCTCCCTAAAAGCTGGGAGGGGTCAGGTGGAGGTGATAGTGAGTGGCAGGACCTGACCGGGCCCCCTTCTCCCCCCAGCCTCCATCGAGGGCGCCCCGCAGCCAACCATGCTGGGCCTCTTCAAGCACATCCTGTCGCGGGAGGGGGTGCTGGGCCTGTACCGGGGCATCGCCCCCAACTTCATGAAAGTGATCCCGGCCGTCAGCATCAGCTACGTCGTCTACGAGAACATGAAGCAGGTGCTGGGTGTGACGTCCAGATGAACCCGCCGGGGCCCAGATGCCCCTGCCCCACCGCTTGCCCCCTGCCCCCTCGCTGCGCTTTGGAGGCTGATGGAGCAGGATCGGGGCCGGGGTGGGGGGCCGGCCCCGGATCCAGGAGCGTTAAGAGGGACGCTGAGAGATCTCACCTCTGGACCCCCCCACACACGCACCTGCTCCGATGCAGGGGGTCTGAGCCGGTCCAGAGGACCAAACCCTGGGGTCTTGCCTCCGAGCGTGACCGGAAAGGAGAACCCCTCGCCCCAACTCTGCCACTCAGAGCATGTCTGCTGGGGACCCCCTTTGCCAGGGGGTGGGAGCTAGGAGCAAACCCAGGGCGTTTGGGGGCAGGATTAATACAGGTTTTGACTAATTTTAGTTTGAAGCGTGACAAGCTCCCCCCCCCCCGCGCCCACCCCCAGCTCTGCTGCGGGGGGCGTTGCTCCTGGAAGCACATGTACAACTGCATGCTACGGCCTGCGGCATGGCGTGTTTCCTGCACGGGGGGCTTTGCTGCCCCCCAAGCGCTCGCTGACACAGCCCTGTCAGTGGATTCCGGGGGAGACTCCTCCAATCAGCAGCCCCGACTCAGCACTGACACTGGATCCCATGGGAGAATCCCTCCAATCTGCACCAACACTGGATCCCAACGGAGTCCTCCACTAGCCACTCCCCCTCCCCCCCCCACAATGATACAGGACTCTAGGGGACTCACCGCCACAGTGATGCCACTGGATCCCACGGGGGGGGGGTCCCCTCCTGTAGAGAGGGTTACCCCCCAAGGAGCATTACCAGAGCCCGGCTGGAACCGCTGCCGCTCCCCCCAGCCCAACCCCTGCACCGGGTCCCCCAAGGGGCTGCAGCCTGAAACCCACGTGCTTGTGCACGGGCCTTGCGAGACGGGGAGGCCACGTGTGACTTGTCTGGGAGGCTACCTTGAAATCAGGGCTAGCGCCAGCTCTTCCTCCCTTGCCACCCACTGTCTCTCCGCCCCCGCTTAGGCAGGGGAGACCTGGCACTGGTCGCCTCTTCCCCTCAGAGGTCTCCCCCCACACACCGAGTGGATCTCCCCCTGCGCCCTGGGGCCGTGGTTGGGGCAGGGCGCGGCCCTGCTGGGGGGCGGGACGCAGGGTGAGCCACACAACGCCCACTGGCCAGAGGGGGTGGGATGCAGCAAGGGCTCGTGGCCCCAGTGTTGCCAAGGCCAGCCCGTGGGTTACCCCAGGGTAACGTTGCCTGGGCCGATGGGGTGAAATTCCATCCAGCAGGGGGCAGTGCTGGGCATGCACAGACGAGCCGCTCTGACAGATCCCATCCAGCAGGGGGCAGCATGACATGCACACGGCAGCCCCCCTACACCCACCCCTCTCTCCACACACACACACACACACACACACACACACACACACACACACACGAGCCGCTCTGACGTATCCCATCCAGCAGAGGGCAGCATTATCCAGCCCCAGTGGGTCCCCCGCCCCTCCCAGCACGTAGGAGTGACAGTCCATCCAGCAGGGGGCAGCGTTACACACACCCTCCCCCTCCGCCAACCTTGGGCAGAGGTGCCATTCTAACCTGCAGGGGGCAGCCTCACCCAGCTGCATGTGCGTAGACATACTTGAGCATGTGAAATTCCATCCACTAGGGGGCAGCACACACCCCACCCCTCTCTTCACCTCCCCTAGTGGGTGCCCTGGGCCAGACACTACGGAAAGCGTCGGCCTTTTTTGCACAAGGACGGTTTTAACTCGGGCCCGTTACGGACTCTGCCATGTGGAGGCCCCACCCCTCAGGTCCCGAGGCAGGGGATTGCCCCCCCCCACACACACACACGCTGGGGAGGGTGGATCCCCCAGCCAGAAGCAGCAAGGGCTAATGTTCTTGTATGAGGAGTGTGCGTCGGGGTTTTGTTAGGTCGCCCGCCTGGGGGCTCCCCGACCGTTTCTTTGCAACGGCTCATTGGGATCCGCCTGGATCCTTTCCCCAGGTTCCGGGCCACAATCTCTTCCCAGCGCCACCCCGTCACTCCGGCCGCATCAGTCACCATCTCGACCCCCCCTCCCCCCCCGACCTTGGACGCAGACATTTTTCCACATCGATCCTTCGCCGGCTGGCCCCGCTGCCAGCTCCGAGCCAAGGCCATGGGGGGTGACGGAACACTTTTGTCTGGCGAGGGTGTCCTAGACTCCCTGGTGGAAGGGGGACCCTGGAGAAGACCAGAAGAACGGCCAGACTGGGTCAGCCCTGTGGTCCAGCCAGCCCGGGGTCCTGTCTTCCGACAGCGGCCGGTGCCAGGCGCTTCAGCGGGAACGAACAGAACCGAGTGATTAGCGAGTGATCCAGCTCCTGGCCTCAGGCCTTAATTTGTAATGAAAGAGGGGCCGGCGCTCAAGACATTTTTTTTTTTTTTAACTTTCATAACGGATGCAGCAAGCCCAGAGGTGCCGGGGCTCGGAACGGCCAGGCCCAGAGGTGCCGGGGCTGTGAACTGCCAGGCCCAGAGGTGCCGGGGCTGTGAACTGCCAGGCCCAGAGGTGCCGGGGCTGTGAACTGCCAGGCCCAGAGGTGCCGGGGCTGTGAACTGCCAGGCCCAGAGGTGCCGGGGCTGTGAACTGCCAGGCCCAGAGGTGCCGGGGCTCTGAACTGCCAGGCCCAGAGGTCCCGGGGCTCTGAACGGCCAGGCCCAGAGGTGCTGGGCTATGAACGGCCAAGCCCTGGCACAAAATGAGCACTGCCTGTTGTCCAGTCTCCACTTCCGGCAGCCAGAGGCCCAGGGACTGAGTGGGGTGTGGGATTGATTTGTGTTTGGGGGGGGCGGATCAGTGTGGTGAGCTCCCCCAGTAAAACCAGAGTGGAAGTCTGGGTGGAAACCTCCTCCCCCGTCAGCTGGGTCATTGGCTGGGACCAAACCTGGGACCTATGGGTTCAAAAAGCAGGCGCCTCTGCTAATTAAGCCAAAGGACCAGACTCTGTAGCTCACGGAGTAGCTAATCCTGAGCCGCCATACAAAGTCTGACCACTAGAGGGCAACAGAGAGACTTTTCGCTTGGGGGCACCCCCAGGCAATATTTGCAGAGCCCAGGGGTGCAGAGCGCTGGGGAGCAGGAAGGATCCCCCCTCCCTCCACTGAGAGCAAGGGGCTGTGTATGGGCAGGCTGCGGGGAGGGGGCCTGGTCCCAGAAGGTAAGAGCAGGTGCTGAGGACTGGGGAAGTTGTGACATGGGTGGAGAAGGAGCCCGTGGGGGTGGGGCGGGACACTGCAAACTCCTGGCAGTGTTTAAAGTTTATTATTATTGTTTTAATCTTATTTAATTCTCCTCTCGAGGGTCGCGTGATGAGAGGCACAAAGGGTTAAGGAGACAGTAGGGGGCAGAGGCAGGTTCTTGGAGGGGGGGCAGAAACAGCCCCTCCCAGTATGGGGCAGAAGAATAACAGCCCTCCCCCAGTGTGGGGCAAACAGGCTTCCCAAGGGGCAATCGGTCCCTCTCCAGCAGGGGGCGCTGTGTGCCCTGTGGAAGGGCAGAGTTCGAGTATCGCCGTCCTAGCATTTCCCCTCGGAGCCGAGGACGCCTGACCCCAAGACGGAGCTCGGTGGTGCCTTGCATGGTGGCCAGTACCCGGTGGGAAGAGCACGACGCTCGCCCCATCTCAGCAGGGCCTGGCGCTGCCCCCCCCACCCCCCCGCCGATGGGCTGGCTGCAGAGCTGGCTGGCAGGCCCGACTCTGCGCCCACCGGGGCTGCCACTTCAAAGGGAAAAAAGAGCTAATAAAGTTTTCTAAACTTTCCTGCTTGTTCTGTTGCTGGGGGGATTTTAATGGGGGCGGGGGGGCTGGGATAGCTCCAGGCAGGGGCAGGAGCCACAGCCACCAGGGGAACCCGAGTAGCTGGGCCTCTCCCAGGGCAGAGTATTGCAGCCACCTGGCTGTGAAAACCGGCTCCATTAGCCTCCGCGGCCTCGGTTTGAGCCCCGGCTCTGCCCCCAGATTCCCTACCAGCCCTTGACCTCGTCAGGCCAGCTGGGCCTCAGTTTCCTCAGAGCAACCCCTCTTTTCGCCCTCCCCCTTGTTTCGCTGGGTAGCGCTGCCATGCAGGGGCTGTGTCTCTAGGGGTGTATCCTGCGCCGAGTGTCACAGGTAGCAGAGCTGGATTCCTGCCAGTAGGGGGCAGTGTGACGCCCAGGGGTATTTCAGCCGGCTACACACAGTTTCACGCAACAGGGAGCGAGCTGGAGCGCTGGCTCCTGTGTCAGTCCAGCTATTGGGGGTGAATCCTTAGGGTGCCTGGGTGAGGTTCAGATAACCATGGCAACAAGAGATCCCTGGCCCCCAAGATCATGCTGAATCCTATAGGGCACAGGGTAACTCCCACCTGGCTCAGCCTCGCTCCTGTCTAGGACCGAGAAGGATGCAAGATGAGGGTTCAAGTCCTGCCTCTCGCACAGACTTCTTGGGTTGCATTGCTTTAATCGCTCCGTGCCTCAGTTTCCCCCAGTCTGCAAAATAGTGGAGAATGACCCTGACCTGCCTTGGGGTAGGTTCATTCTGAGGCACTATGAGGGGTGCCACATAAGGGCCAGCCTGGAGCTCCGGGGCCTGTGGGCGAGTGGGCAACTCCCTCCTCTCCGGCACACGGGGGCAAATCGCTAGAGCTCTGCATGCACATCTCTGCAGCAGTACGGCTGGACCCAGACCATCACCCTCATAGAGCAGGGGCCCCTATTGCTGGAGCTATCAGGGACTCTCCCTCAGCTGTTAGCTCTATAGGGACTATGACACACAGTGGTCCAGGTCATCACTTCACCACAACAACCAGGCTACAACTCAGTTCTGACAGCGCAAACCCCTATGGCGTCAAGGGCGGGGGATCTCTATTAGTCGTATGGGGTCTATGACCCACAGTGGGCACCCAAAGCCTCACTCTTGGCACGCCAAGCTCCCTGAGCCCCAGTGCCCCCAGTGCCCAACTCACCAAGGCGTCTCCCCGAGACACAACCAGGGCCACAGAGTGACACCCCCCCATCACCCTGGCGAAGGTATCATTGGTGTATATATCAGTGCAAAGCAGACCCATGGGGAGGGTGTGACTCCCCCGAGGTCAGAGTTGACACGGTGCCACAATGCCACCATCAGCTTAGCGTCCCTTCCCAGCAGTCCAGTGGGTGGCCAGCAGGGGACACCCCGCTGGATCTATGCAATGGGGTGACCCTCCCCCATGGCATCTTGGACCCTGTTGCGACGCCGAGTGGCAACCAAAGCCCCCACGGCTGGCTCACAGCAAAGCCCTTACCCTGACGGCACAGATGCCCCATGGGGAGCCAATGCTGGCGGCAGAGGGACCCTTTTGCAGGTCTGAGCAGGGGCCGGATTTAGCAGAGAAACCTCAATGGGTCGGAGCGGAGCCAGGGGCACGCGGGGCACTGGAGCGTGGGTCAAACAGCTGGCCCAGATTGGCACAAACCAGCCCACGTTGGCTCAGATCTTGCCACCTGCCCGCTAGCTTGTGACTACAAACTGCCTAATACCACCTAGTGGTCAGTCCCAGGATATCACAGAAGACCAACAGCAGTTGGGCCAATAAAAGATGACAGACGGCAGGGCCGGAAACGAAGTTGACAGTTTTCACTGGTAACAGATTGTGTGGGGTTTGGTTTGGTTTATTTTAAAAGAGAACATGGGATCTGCTCTCACCAAAACAGGGGGTCAGGGGAGGAGGGAGGGAGAATGGGGCGTGTGCTTGTGTGCGTGTGTCTGTCCGTCTGTCCACCACAAACATTCGTATTTATGATCATAAAATAAAGTCCCTCTAACTTTTCGGTTTCTGGCTGTTGGAAACTGGAAAATTTTGCCCCCAAACTCAGTTTTCAGGGGAAAATTTGATTGGTGGAACCTTTAAAAGGAAGAAAAGGAACAGGGGAGGGGTGTTTTGATGGTGTTTTTGATAAAGACTTTCGAGGAAAAGATTCAGTGAACAGGAGAGAAGTTTAGGTGAAGTATTTCCACATGGACAAAAAAAAAATGTACTGGTGGCAGAATTCTCCTCTATAGGCCAGGCTCCTTCGTCAGACTACATCTCCCATGATGCACCCTGGTCTCCCCTTATAGTGGGAGATGGCAGCCTGACTGCAGTGCCTCCTGGGAGTTGTAGTGCGGTTTCCTCACAGCCTTCATTTCCCTGTAGGGGCTGGTGTTCGCATGCAGCCCACAACTCCCCTGTTTTCAGACTTGCTGCTGTGGATGTAGTACATAGGGTTACCATATTTCAGCAAGCAAAAAAGAGGACGGGAGGAGCCCC
>NC_048313.1:25666206-25702125 GCF_013100865.1 Trachemys scripta elegans | reverse complement strand
GGTTTTGGATGGGTTTATTTTAAAAGAGAACATGGGATCTGCTCCCACCAAAACAGGGGGTCGGGGGAGGAGGGAGGGAGAATGGGGCGTGTGCTTGTGTGCGTGTGTCTATCCGTCTGTCCACCACAAACATACATATTTGTGATCATAAAATAAAGTCCCTCTAACTTTTCGGTTTCTGGCTGTTGGAAACTGGAAAATTTTGCCCCCAAACTCAGTTTTCAGGGGAAAATTTGATTGGTGGAACCTTTAAAAGGAAAAAAAGGAACAGGGAGGGGTGTTTTGACGGTGTTTTTGATAAAGACTTTCGAGGAAAAGATTCAGTGAACAGGAAAGAAGTTTAGGTGAAGTATTTCCACATGGACAAAAAAAAACCATACTGGTGGCAGAATTCTCCTCTATAGGCCAGGCTCCTTCGTCAGACTACATCTCCCATGATGCACCCTGGTCTCCCCTTATAGTGGGAGACGGCAGCCTGACTGCAGTGCCTCCTGGGAGTTGTAGTGCGGTTTCCTCACAGCCCTCATTCCCCTGTAGGGACTGGCGTTCGCATGCAGCCCACAATTCCCCTGTTTTCAGACTTGCTGCTGTGGATGTAGTATTCCCACCTCCGCCATTGGCTGGCTGGATGACTATGGGCAAGTGACCACCCCACTGTGTGCCTCAGTTTCCCTATTTTACAGATGGGGTTAATAACACAAACTGTTTTGGGTTTTGTTAAAGCAATTTGAGAGCCAGTGATGTAAAGCCATGAAAAGCCCTAGAGAAGAGCAAGTGATTATTATGATTGATTCAAAACCACCCGGGGTTCGGTGGCCTTCCCGGCACACAGCAAAAGAGGGTTTTCTGGGTGGAGGGTGCTCCCAGAGCGATGGAGGGTTGGAAAGGCGTTTGGCCGAGTTATTAACTCCTGTGGCACTCACACCTCGGAGCCCTGGTCACGGGCTAGGAACCTGCTGAGCTGGGTCCGCACCACACCCAGAACAACAGGACAGTCGCTGTCCCTGGAAACCGGCACAGCTGTGGATACAGCTACGGTGCAGGGTAATGGAGACGAAGCCAGTGGCCCCCCAGTATGGCAAATACCCCCCCAATGGCAGCATTCCAGACACTTTTCTTTAGGACACATGGGGTTTCTCATTCCCTGAATTCAAGCCAGTTCAAATTACATCAGACCCTTTCCCCCCAGGCCAGCTGTGGGTCTCCCTGGTCTCCAGGCGTCCGTACCCATCTCCCAACCCCCAGACATCACGCTGCTACTTCCTCCTAGAGACCCATCCTGCAGCTAACCTTCCCCTGCCCCAGCTGGAAGCCTTTTATACTCCCTGGCTGGCAGTCACATGACTCAAATCTCCTGGCCCTGCCCATTTCCAGCTGGGTCTGATGACGCTCCCCCTGTTCTTAAAGGGGCCACCTCTCAGAACTAGCCTGGGTGGTAGCAAGCCCCCCACAGCCCTAAAAGAGGGCATACCACCTGGTTAAAGTAGGGTGACCAGATGTCCCGATTTTATAGGGACAGTCCCGATTTTGGGGTCTTTTTCTTATATAGGCTCCTATTACCCCTCACCCCCCCAGCCCGATTTTTCACACTTGCTGTCTGGTCGCCCTACCTGGTTAAAGGCAGGCGCTGATCCTCTCCCTCCAGCTGTTTTGCTGTTGTGGCGGGTGGGGGGAATTGATCCAGACAGGTCCCCGGGAGAGGCACGTTCTCCAAAGTGAAGCGTTGCAATGGCCCGAGCCCCACCCGCCTCCGCCAGTCCAGCCAGGTGCAATCTCCACCCAGGGCTGCGGACCCCAACGCTCTAGCTCCGGAAACCTCGGCAAGGGCCCAGCGCCCCCAGGCGCTGCAGGGAGCGTCGCCGATTTCCGCCAGCTGGGGGCGCTAGGCCCATCTCTTGCTCTCCCTAGAACGCCCATAGGAGAGAGCGTTTTGATGCAAGCAGCGCTAAGACCCTTTGCTTTGGGGGCCGCTGGGAGTTTTTTAAGAACTCAGCTCTCTAGGCCGTGCTCCGAGCTGGAAGTTTAACACCCCCTGGGAATGACAGCAAGGGAAGGGCCTGGGGGCCCGCGCCCGAAAGAGGCCTGCGCAGCGGTGTGGGTCGCTGCGGGCTAAGTGGTGGGCTGGCTGTTGGTCATGGTATAAAGGGGGGGATTGACTAATAACATGGCAGGGTAATCCCAGCACAAGACTGTTCATCCCGCTGTGGGCTACTGGTTAGTCCTTGGTGCAGCTCGGCCACTTAACTTGGGGTGACGTCACCCTACGCAAGTCATTGTTCCTCTCTGTGCCTGCTTCCCCTTCCACTCTCAGGCGGGGTCTGGGCAGCGCCTGGCACAAGGGGGGCCCTGATCTCGGGCGGGGTCTGGGCAGCACCTGGCACAAGGAGGGCCCTGATCTCGGGCGGGGTCTGGGCAGCGCCTGGCACAAGGGGGGCCCTGATCTTGGTCAGGGTCTGGACAGCGCCTGGCACAAGGGGGGCCCTGATCTCAGGCAAGGTCTGGGCAGTGCCTGGCATGAGGTGGCCCGCTCTTGGTCAGGGCCTTTAGATGCGGTGGTAATATAAATAATGACCCTCGTCCAGATTTACTTTCCTGCCCCAGGCTTTCAATGCGGACCGTGCTTCTGTCACCAGCTGTGCAATTAGAGCACCACATCTGGGCTGTGGCCCCACAGCTGCATTTGACAAGTTGATTGACAGCAGGAGCCAGGCCCCTCAAGGGCCTCCTGCTTGGGATATTGACAAGACGCCAAGCACCAGAAATAAAAGCTCCCTGCCGAGTGCAGCGTCCTCGCGGGCCAGATCCCCACTTGGTGTAAAGCAGCGTCGCTCCACGAGGCCCGTCTCCGCGACTGGCGGATCTGGCCCACGCTTCGGCCGACTCCTGTCTGCTTCGCCCGTCGCCCAGCTGGCACCGGCGTAGCTGCGCCAGGGAGCTCCAAGAGCCGCCGTCGCGTTCGCAGAGCGGCGCTGGCGGGGGGATTTGTCTGGAGGTTTCGCGGCGGCGCCACGGACAGGTGGCTGTCAGGCACAAAACGGTGCCAATTATGCACAGCGCCGGCTTGTAAATATTTCATGCCCCTCCCTCTTCGCGGCTCATCGTTGCAAACCGGGGGGGGAGGGGAGGGGAGCACAGCTCCCAAGAACGCAACGCTGTTGAATTCGTATTGCTGCCACGGCCAGTTTCATTCCGCAGGAAATGATACTGATGGGCACTGGGGCCAACGGGTTCCCCCCCCCACTAGGAAAGCGGCCAAGTCGATTCACCGTAAACAATTACCTGACCCCCAGCTTTGCTGAGTGACGGCACCATCTGCACCAAGCCGGGGATGTTAGGGGCAGGCTGGGACGTGGGGAAGTTTATTCTGCCGAGATGGCAGGGCCTGTCTTGTAGGAGGCTGGACAATGCACAGACCCTGACCGAGATCAGGGCCCCCATCGTGCCAGGTGCTGCCCAGACCCCGACCGGGATCAGGGCCCCCTTGTGCCAGGCGCTGCATAGTTATCTAGTAGAGGACAGTTCCTGCCACAAAGCGTTTACAATCGAGCTGGTTGAAATGTTTGGGCTGAAATGTTTTTTCAAGAAAAAATGCAGATTCGGTGACACCGAAATCTGTCTCTCGAACATGCTGCTTCTCGCTGGTTGGTTGTGTCGGAAAAATAAGTCAGGAAATGTCGCAAGGTTCCAACTTTTTCTTGCGCTATTTCCTTCCATTTGATTTTCTTTAAATATAAAAACGAAAACCCCACTTGTAACCTAAGCAAAACGTTCTGTTCAAGCCGAAGCAATCCCCGCCGCAACTTTTCCATTTGCTGAGAACTTCGAAAAGGTTCGGTAATTTTGAAGGGGTTGATTTTTCAGACTTGTCAGCAAACCAAAAAAACGCCATTATCAGCCCAGCTCTCGTTCCCAGCCGAAATAGACAAGACAAAAGGAAGGGTTATAAGCCTTGGTTTGCAGTGGGGGAAACTGAGGCACAGAGTGGCAGGCATTGAATGCAGGTCTCAGGCCAGGGCTTTTACCACGAGCTCACCCTTCCTGCCGGGATTCATTTCCTTGCTCAAGGAAAGGTTTGGCTTTTTTCACCCACATCCTTTGCTTCCCCCAGCCATTTGCCATTAGCAAGAAGCACAAAAAGCCGCCAGCCACTGGAAAGGTGCCCATCTTTAATTAGCCTTCCCCTAATGACAGATCACCTCGCTCGTTTAACCCCACCCCTGTCCCTTAGCAATAAACGCAAAGAACTCATTAGCCAGGCACATGGCAGACAGCAGCCATTTCCCCAGGCGCCATTAACATCACCACAAAACTGCAGGCGCTTTGGTAGATTTTCCTCTGATTGCCCCCAGACCCTCCCCGGAAGAAGAAGATTTGGAAGCAGTTGGTTGGGTGAAACTGACAAGCGAGCGGAAAGAGGGAATGAAAAGGCATTAGGGTCTGTATTTCCCCTCCCTACATTCTCCTGCTTTTGAAGGGGGGGGGAAGACAGCTGGGAAAATGAACACGGGCGCTATTTGTGTGGAAGGCATCTGGGGCAGACGCCACCATCCTGAATTATTAAGGACACACCTTCTCAATTCAACCACATTTTATCCAGCTGCAGAGAATATCTTTCCATATCATTTGCACAACATCGCACCAGGCCTGTGGCCGCAAATTGGGCCAGACCCTCTGTACAAACCCGCTGAAGACCCAGGTGGTTGTTTTATGTAATTCTAAGATGTTTTGGGGGGGACTTTTGCCAGATTTTTAACAACAGAAAAAGGCCATTTCTAGAAAAGGCCGTGATTATATGGAGCTAGGAACAGCTATTAACTCATGATCATTCCGTGCTAGCCGGCGAAAGCCCCCACCGGTAGATTCTGCAATACATGCATGTTAGCTAGGCTGGGTTCGCTTTTCATCGGGAAGGGTCGTTAAACGTCGATTTCACCAGACACCCACAAAGGGGGCAAAACTATTTCCGTTGATCATTGAAATCGACAGGCGGGCAAAGTATGCTTGAGAATTTATTAGCGTTTGATTGAAGGGTGACATTTTGACGCGGGATGTTGACAGCTCGTGCGTTGATGGCTCTCAAGCGGTCCATGTCGAATCCCAAAGTTGAGTGGCATTGTCCGATCCCCTCCCCGTGTCTGATCCCCCCACCCCCATATTTACCCACAACGGTGAAAATTTAAATGCATAAAAAAAAATGCTTTAAAGCCCATCATTTTGTACAATGGTGAACATGTAAATTGGTTCCAAAAAATCAAAAATATGCTTAAAATAAACATCGCTCGTATCCATCGAAATGACAGAAAAATCAAAATTGAATTCTGCCAAAGCTAAACTTGGGGTTCCTTCAGGTCCCGCAGAGGGGCTGCCTGGCGCTCGAAAGCTTGACTCCTTCCCCAACAGAGCTTGGGCCAATAAAAGCCATTACCTCCCCCCTTGTCTCTCATATCCTGAGATGGAGACACCTTCACCACCACCTAACTCTATCCTCTAGCCACCCGAGGGGGCCCAAGACCCACCTGCCTACAAATCAGTCAGTCAGTTCCGTTGTGATTTTCAAAGGCATTCTTATTCTTTATTAGGCATATTATGGTAGCGCTCAGAAGCCCGGTCATGGCCCAGTGTGCCAGGCCCTGTACAAACACAGAACAAAAAGACCAGCCCCGCCCCAGTCATACCTAAATCCCACTTTGGTCGGGTTTAAATTTCATTAGGTCTATTTTTGGGGGTGGATCTCCCCCTTTCAATGTTCACATGCTACATCAGTTATACCCCCCACCCCCGTTACAGAGATCTGACCGAAGGGATTTGAAAGACCAATGCCAGCGTATCTATCTTTGGCTCAAGACAGGGGTAACTGGATGAAATTTCACAGCCTCTGATGCACAGCAGGTCAGAGGAGATGAGTGAATTATCCCTTCTGGCCTTGAACTCTGTGCATCTCTCTCTTAAATAATTCTGGGAAGGGGGTGGGGGGCATAGATGTGGCTAAGAAGAAAAGAGCATGAGGTTAAACAAGGCATTTACCGCTGGGCTACAGTTTAGCTGGGAGCGTGGCTATCTACACGTGACCGATCAATAGTTTGGCTTTTGCTAAAGGCACTTTTGTTTTTGTAAAGTAAGACACTGGCCTCTCCTCCGTTTTTAAAGATTGCACATCCCCTGGGAATCTGAGCAACGCGATGCCCCCCCCCCCACACACACACGTCCAAAACACTCTGCACGGCTGGGGCACGAAGCGTGGAAGCATCGCATTGTGACCTGAGAGACGGCGCAGTAGGGTGACCAGATGTCCCGATTATATAGGGACAATCCCGATATTTGGGGCTTTGTCTTATATAGGCGTCTATTACCCCCCACCCCCATCCCGATTTTTCACCCTTGCTGTCTGGTCACCCCAGCGCACCGGTCCCTGCAACCGAGCCCTGAGCGCTTGCCTCACGGAAAGCCACGAGATCAGACTCCGGGAGAGCCCGGGTGTCGCACCGAAGCTTGCTCCAGCGAGAAGCTAATCGATAGCCGCGGAGGGGCGGAAATGATCTGTGCCGCGTGGGACGGGAATGGACTGTGGTACCTTTTCCAGCCAAGACTCGCCGTGTTTCAGCACGGCTGGGACATCAAGGAGTGTTTCATGTCGCCCTAGAATGCGCTTGACTCCTTTTTAAAGGAGCTGAGTCCCGCTACAGTATGGGGCAGCTGACACACAGAGTCCAGATTCCAGAGGCTGATTCTCAGTTAAGGCTGAATAAAGTGGGTGGAGACAGCCTCACCTGAGAATCCTGCCTCCCCCACCCCCACCGTGAAGGGGCAGGGCTTACCCCAGCCAATGGGAAGCTGGTATAAGGGCACTGAACCTAGTGTATGGGGGTGTGTGTGACTGGAACACATTGCATTATGGGTACTCCATGCTTCAGCGGGGGCCCTTGGGAAACAGAGTATGAATTAGAGCAGCTCAGTGGCTGCTCTAACTGACACCAGGGACTAGGCACGACCCCAGCAGTAGGGGAGCAACCAAGTCTCATGCCCTGGTCCAGGTCCAAGCATAGCCATCCCCTGACGGGGAATCCAGTGATTTTCCTCCCTCGGGGGTTATCCGAGGCCCGTCTGCCAACTAAAGCTTTCTGGAAGGTGCCCCATTGGGTGCCTGCATGGCACCTCCCCAAAATAACAACACTGGAGTCTTTGGGACCGATGGGGAGATTTAATGCAGGCTGGGGGCAGAGGGCATCACAAAGGGAGTCAGATGTCCTCGAATCCCTGGGAACTGCAAGGGGATCTGGGCCCCAGGCCCTGTGAAGCTTGGCTCTAGGGCAGCCCTGCCTCAACCTCCCCACAGCACACCAGCCCCTCACAGTGTAGGACGCCAAATCACCTAATGATGGATCCCGAGGCCTCAAGCCTGGGGCGAGCTCTCGCGTCGTCTGCATGATTAGAGTCTCAGTCACTGTCAAGCCGGGCTCCGGCCTGGAACCAACACCCCAAAAAGGGGGAAAAGTCTCTCTACCCGTTGGCTCTTCCTGCCCCACTGGTCCAATTCCCCAGTGCCCTGCACCACTAGTGCAACCCCCCTGCAACCCCTCCCCCCATGCACCACTAGTGCAAATCAGAGGAGATTGATTTTAACCCCTCACATCCTCGTGTAAATAAATCACCGTACAAGGCTCAGTGCAACGGGAAAATCAGGCCCAGGATTTTTTGGTTTTACAAGACTCCCAGCCCTGCAGGGGTTGGTTCAAACTGATCCGATACATTGAAGGTATTCTACATTTTCCCCAGTCCCTGGTCTGGTCTCTCCCCTGGCCCTTTTCTACAGTAAGGCCCAGATCCCCAGCTGGCGTCACGCCATTGGCGTCAGAGGGGCCAGACGCCCATTTCCACCAGCTGAGGGTCGGCGTGTAAGCGGAGTCTCTCTGGATTTACCCCTCTCCCCCCACACAAACGACTAGTGATTTTTGGTGCCTCCAGGGTTGGGGTGCACAACCGGAGGCTGTTTAAAGGGACCCAACAGTCAGGAAGTGCCAGGCACTTTTAAGGTGGCTCCCTCTAGGCAAGTCCCCAAACCGAGGACCCCAAAAGCAAGAGATGCTTTGAGGAAAGAAAAAAAAAAAAAAACAGAGGCCCAACTCTCGGGTGCCTTGTGTTGTTATTTTCACTGCAACCCTGCCATGGGAGCATTCGACACTAGTGCAAACAAATGCACCAGGGTGGGGGAGCGCACTAGGGGCCCCTGGCCATTTACAGGGTGCGTGACTTTATGGGAAGCAGTCAGTTGGGGTTGAGTTGCTTTGGAAAATAAATGCTGCTGTGGTGCCTCATGGGAGTTGTAGTGCAGTGGCCTCAAGCTTCCGTTCTCCCCTATGAACCGGGTTCCTTAGTTGGACTACGTCTCCCATGATGCACCATGGCCAGGGACCCCCATGATGCAACCCCTCTTCTCCCAGCAGGGAGAGTGGTGCATCGTGGGAGATGTAGTCTGACCAAGAAGCCCACTCTACAAAAGAGAACAGGAGCACAAGGCACCCGGACTACCACACCCAGGAGGCATTTCAGAATAAGTCGCTCCGGCTTTTGGTCAAAGATGTTCAGGACACGAATTTTCACTGGGAAAAAACCTGAAATGTTCAGAGGAAAATTGAGATGAAAATGGATCTCCCCCCTCCCCCAACACCTGTTTTCCAGCATGCGGATTAACGTCCCTCACACCAACCTGCAGCAAGCCCAGCGCAGGAAACCTCCTCACATCTCCCGCCGGGCACCCCTCTCTGTCCTCTTACAAACGCAGAGCGGTTGTCACAGATCTACGCGGGGGTTCGATGCCCCAGCCTTTCGCAAAGCTGCACCTAGGGCTTGGCTAATAACCGACGCGCTCCCAAGAGACGGCGCATACGCTGAGGCATCAGACCCCCGTTGGATCCGTAGCACCCACGTCAGCGCCATCAAAGTCAACGGAAGTCAGGCCAATTTGCGTCAGCTGTGGGGGGCCTGGGCCTGCCCCACCACCTCTGAGGTCCGGTGAATGGGCTCACGTTTCTCATCCCTCAGCTGGCCATGGTTGCCGGGATGGAAGAACCCTGGATCGGGGATAAGGAAAGGGAGGGCGGATCCGTTGCATTGCTGTCATAGGCAAATACAAAAACACTGGGTCAGCAGCCCAAGAGATCTGCCTCTCCCCATAATCTCCCATCCTATTTATCTATGACATCAATGTGACCGCTGGGGGGGGGGGGCGGAGAGGAGCCATAGGTGGGCGGAGTCTGTTATCTAGCAAGAGCAGCTGCTGGACTGCGGGGGCGGAGTCTCGGTCAGGGCCCCGTTCTTGCTGTTGCTGACGAGGGTGGAGTTGGTGTCCAGGCTCTCGTTCATCTTCTCGCAGATAATGTCCACCAGGCGCTCAAAGACCTGCTTGACGTTGATGTTGTCCTTGGCGCTGGCTTCGAAGAATTCAAACCCTGGGCGGAGGGGAGGGGAAGAAGGGGGAGAAAGGAGGGAATGAGAAAGAACAGAAGGAGGAGGAAAAATCGTGTGTTGGTGACTGAAAGTACACACAATGCACAGTCAACCTGTGGAACTCCTTGCCAGAGGATGTTGTGAAGGCCAAGACTATAACAGGGTTCAAAAAAGAACTAGATAAGTTCATGGAGGATAGATCCATCAATGATCACTTGATTACCTGTTCTGTTCATTCCCTCTGGGGCACCTGGCATCAGAAGACAGGGTGGGCTAGATGGACCCTTAGTCTGACCCAATATGGCCATTCTTATGGTGGCTCCAGCAGGAGGATTTGAACCCTTAGCCTTCAGCATGAAAACCCCAGTCCCTTAACACCTGAGCTAACGGAGCAATAACCTGATCACCCTCTATAACTACCTACAGTTCTCTGGCTTGTGTGATGCAAGAGGTCAGACTAGCTGATCACAATGGTCCCTTCTCCCCTTGGAATCTAAGACTATATGGGCCAGCAGTAGTAGAGCTTTTATCTGTTGACATTGGCCACTAGGGGGCGAGGTGACACCAAAAACAAGAGTTTTAAGGGCGGAGAGATGATTGTGAGAGGCCCCTTCTGTTCACGGAGAAGTTTGTGATTGCAAATAAACCGTTAGCCAAGCGCCTGAGGCCTCAAGCCTTATTTAGGTACCTACCAACTGCTAATTTTAATGGGAATTTGTTCTGCCAAATTGTTGCAGTTGGAGGGGAAGAAAACCCAAACCAAAAACAAACAAAAAACCCCCAACAAAACAAAAAGAAATATTTTTTTTTAAATCAACACGTTTTAGTTTTTCGTCTCAACATTTCTTTCAATTGTGTTCTTTAAAATTAAACAAAAGTGGTTAAAAATGCTCAAAACTTCTGCCTCAAGTCAAAACGAAATAGTTTTCAACTTGCTGAACGTTTTGAAAAACGTTGACCCTCCCCCCCCACGAAAGTTCAGTCCTGGGGTTTTTGGAATTGCCGACAAACGGAAAAATCCGTTCCAGGTTCTCCAGCCGCTGCGGGGCTGGAGGGCACCTACCTAGCTCATCAGCCAGCCGCTTGCCGTCCTCCGTGGCCACCACTCGGTCGTCCTCGAGGTCACACTTGTTCCCCACCAGGATCACCTGGGCGTTATCCCACGAGTAGGTCTTGATCTGGGTCGCCCTACGGAGCGGGGGTGGGAATTGAACTCGGGTCTTGCTTACAAGCCGTGCCCATGCAGCTGTCAATCACCTTCACCCCACCCCACTCTGACTCCTCCCCCCCTTATAAAAGAGCACGGTTACAAATCCAATGTGTCTTTTATCGCCGGGCTCCCTGCTCCACCCCGTCTTAAAGGGGCATGAGCCCCACACCAGCCAGGAATTTGCACTATATATAGGTTCTTCCATGGGAGGGATTGAACGCATTCCCCCCTCCTCCCTACCCTCCCAACTCACATTGTTTACTATCCTTTTGAGGTCAGGACTCCTGGGTTCTATCCCCAGCTCTGGGAGGGCTTTGGGGGTCTAGTGGTTCGAGCTGTGGGGCTGGGAGTGAGGACTCCGAGGTTCTATCTATGCCCAGGCTTAGGAGGGGAGAGGGGCCTAGTGGGTAGAGCGGAGGGGGTGGAAAAAATGACTACTTTGGGTGTGTCTGCTACCTTGTGCCTTCACTACCTTGTGCCTCAGTTTCCCCTTCTGCGAAAGAGGGATAATAATAAATACCGACCCCTGTTTGTAAAGCACTCGGCGATCTTTGGAGGTGCTCAGCGGCGTTAAACTCAGTCCCAGGTAGGGTGACCAGATGTCCCGATTTTATAGGGACAGTCCCAATTTTGGGGGCTTTTTCTTATATAGGCACCTATTACCCCCCACCTCTGTCCCGATTTTTCACGCTTGCTATCTGGTCACCCTAGTCCCAGGAAGAAATGGCATCCAGTGGGCTTTGTGTGAGTGAGAGCAGCCATCCGAGGGCTCCCCTCCCAGAACAGAATCTCGGAGTCCTGACTCCCAATCCTCTACTCTAACCACTAGACCCCACCCTCCTTCCAGAGCCAGGGAGAGGACCCAGGAGGCCTGGTTTCCACTATATCCCTGGGCTAAACCCCTTCCCTGTTCAGCCTGGCAGCTCAGGGCCTCCGAGCTCACTCCTCCACCCTAAACCCGGTGACTCACTGTCAATCTGCCTCATGGGTGGCCCCAGCAGATTTGAGCCTCGCCCTGCGGGGGGCTGCAGCTGGGCGCGGGGGTGATGACAAACAGCCCCCAGAGAGGGGTGAAGCCAGGAATAGGGAGCAGTGAAAAGGGGGGGGGCAGAGCCCCATCTCCGAGGTCCTCCCCGATTCCGCCCCGGTTTTCCCCATAGTTCAGTGCAGTGACCTGCCTCTTCCATCCCCGCCACTGCCCCGCCCCCCATAAATGAGTCTTTACGGATGGGCCCCCTCCCCACCACGCCGTGTCTTTAAGGAACATGAGCGCTGCAACCTTATCAGGAGTTTCCAACGGCGGCAGGGCCTTCCCCGGGGCGGGAGAGATTGAGGGGGCCATATCCCCTCCCCCACTCACACACGGTTTGCTTTCTGCAGACGCATCAGTTACACGCAGCGCAGCTGCCCTCTCTCAGGCAGACGGGCTCAGGCTCTCGGCAGACTCAGGCAGGGTCGCCACGTCAGGCAACTCCACCCTCTTTTGAGCTATGAGCTCAGGCTCTCGGCAGACTCAGGCAGACGTCCGTTTTGCTCGGCTCAAGCTTTTCTTCACCACCAGCTGCAGTCAGAGAGCTAATTTCCCCCCCATGGAGATCTTGACCTCAATCCCCAGGGAGCCAGGAGCCCTAATCAGGGGCCCCCTAGTGCCTGTATCTTCACTCACCCTGGACACGACTGGCTCTCCTGGTACAACGCAAGGGAACGTGGGGTCTCTTACCAGTCCTGCACGGCGTTGAAGGAATCCTGGTTGGCGATGTCGTACATCAGCAGAAAGCCCATGGCTCCTCGGTAATAAGCCGTCGTGATCGTCCTGTATCTCTCCTGCCCTGCGGTGTCCTTTAAAAAATCCCGTCCCCCCAACACACACAAATAAGAACCGCTTCTTTGCAAGAACTCCAGCTGCGCAGGGGCGGATTTCAACCCAGAGGTAGCGCTGCGGGAGGCTTGGGGGTAAATGCTCCCCCTCACTTCCTGCCAGAGACTCCCTCCCCCCGTGCCTCAGTTTCCCCATCTGTAAAACAAGAGATAACCCCAAGCTCCCTGGGGCAGGGCCCCTCTCTCCCCAGGCGTCCACAGGGCTGCTTCAGTTCGGGGCCGTGACTCAAGTGAAGCGGTGCATTGTGGGAGGGTGAGAAATGTCAGCTGGTCCCTATCTGCTTGGCCTTGTACGGCTCTTATCTACTCTCCGGAGCGCGCAGAGACCAGCGATGGGCCTGTTACTGTGGAGACCAGGGAGCGCACAGAGGGCCGTGACAGAAGGATCTTTTCATTAAAAGGCCTGGAAGCGTCAGGCTGGTACCAGGAACTGGGGCTAGTTGTTTCCATGACAGCTCAGATGCACGTAAGACGAACTGTTTGCATGTAATTAAAAAAAAAAATTGATTAATAAGGGGGCAGAATGGAAATTTTAACGGGCTGCTGTTAAAAATAAAACCCTGGCGAGCCGGACGATCCCATTTCTGCCGTATGGAGAGCTGGGGGCTTGTCTGCATGGGGTGGTCAAGGAGGGGACGCGTGGAGGGGTGCGGGATAGGGAAGAGACAGGGTGGGATTCTAGTCAGCCCGCTGCAGAAGGCAGGATGGGTAGGAAAGGGAGCAGATCGAGGCCCGATCTCTCTGCAGAGTGCTTTGCCGGTGAAGCTACAGTCATACACACAGGGCTTCTCGTGGGGACCCGGCTTATCCCAGTAAAGCCGCGCGCTCCACCAGGATCGCTCATTCCACCCCACCCGACCAAAATCAACGAGCCTGGCAAAAGCAACGTCGCGTCTCCATTAGGGTTTCTGCTGGGTCGGCCAGACGTCACCCGTCCACAGGGCACGGACGAGCAGAGCTCTGCCGGCGGACGTCCGGAATAGAGAGCTGGCCTTAGAGCTGATGGGACGTCGCAGGTTTTAGCCTGTGGAACTCACTGCTAGGTGATGGGATCAACGCTAGGCCTTAAACTAATCTCAGTTAAATTAGTTGAATTTGGAGGATCAGCGCCCTGGGGCAGGGACCGTCCTTTTGTTCTGTGTTCGTGCAGCGCCCAGCGCAACGGGATTATGGGCCACAGGACTGGGGCTCCTAGGTGCTACCGTAATACATCTAATAAATAATGTATAGTGCTTGGCCCTATGGGGTCTTGGCCACAGCTGGACTCTTAGGCACTACCATAATACACCTAATAATGTACAGCACCCAGCGCAGTGGAGTCCTGGGCCATCACTGGGGCTGCTAGGTGCTATCATAATACACCTATTTATTGACCTCTCTCTTTTTTGGAGGGTCAGGCAGAGTCTGCAGAGAGGCAGAGACACTTCCACTGATCCTTTTGGGAGGTGGCAGGAAGGCATCTGTCCATCCTCATTTCAATGAACCCCTCTCCATTCAGCTGTGTCCCCTTAAAGCAAAGCACAGGCTTAAATTCTTATTTATGAGGCGGAATGTGGTAGTGCCTCAGCGTCGCGGCCCAGGAACCCATGCGCCAGGTGCTGTACATCTGCAGAACAAACAGAGGGACCCTGCCCCAAAGAGCTTCAGATCTAATTAAGCAGGGGAGTGACTCCAACAAAGCCAAGCCAAAGGGTTAACCACGTGCTACCGTAATGTCGCTCCTACACGTGTTCCTGATCTAAATCGCCCATCCCTCCTAGTGGTCAGGTCAGGGCCCAGAGAGGGCTTCCATTCGCTAACGCTGCTCCTCTGGGTCTCTCCCGCCCACCACAGTGGGGCAAGAGGTTGCAGTGGAAAAAAATACACTGGGCCAAATTCCCTGCTGGCTGGAGTCTGCGGAGTTACGGCCTGCAAAGATTCAAGCCACAGCATGTGCAGAGACCGCTCAGCCTTATAGAAATCCCCAGAGCAGGGCTCCGGCTTTGCCAGGCAGCCTTTCTCCAAAAGTGGCATCTTGTGGCAGTGAGTTCCACAGGTGAACTGCATTGACAGAGGGTAAATGAGGAGGCAGACATAGTTCAGGGGTGGCATTAGGAGGCCGGTGAAGTTCCCATCATGGAAAAATCAGTGGCAAGGAGTTCCACAGTCCAAAACAGAATAAAAAAAGGGGGACAGATTGGGTGTCTCGGTCCCCAGGCTGGCGGGGGAGACCCCAGAGGATTTGGGGGCAGGGGGGAACTAATCTTTTTTTGAGTGGAGAGTTTGCATGATGGTGCCCAGTGGCATTTACCGGCATCAAGGTAACGCCAGCTGCTGCCCGAGCCAAAGCGCATGCAGGCTGGTGCCATTACCATGGTGACTGCCAGAGGCCTTCAGGAGACTCTGACCCCCCTCCCTCCCCGCGAAAGCCAGTGACAGCTGCAGCTGCTGCGTGGGGAGGGGAGGGATGTTTACCCTCAGCACCGGGGGATCCGGCTGCACTTAGGGACTTCGCCACAGCTGCCGGCCATGGAGATAACAGGCAAAGAACGTGCTGATCCGATCCGGCCAGCTGGGACCGTGGGACAGGGGGGCCTCAGCAGGACGTGGGCCCGATCCCCACTCGGCCATAGAGCCAGTGGCGTCAACGGGCCAGATCCCCGGCCGGTGTGAAGTGACCTAATGCCACTGACTCCACTAGAGCGAGGCTGAGTCACGCCACCTGGGGGCCAGGGCCACGTTGCATTCGAGAAATAGAGTCTTAAAAAGGATCACTCTCCACAGAATGGGTCACGGGGCCTTTCCCCTCTAGGGGGCGCCAGTTCTGGGCTGGGCCCAGGGCAGGGGACTGGCTGGTTCAGGGGGGCTGGGAATGGGGCACGGGGCCTTTCCCCTCTAGGGGGTGTTGGCTCTGATCCAGCCCCAGGGGAATGGGGGAACTGGCTGGCTCAGGGGGGTGGGAAATGGGGCACAGGGCCTTTTCCCCTCCAGGGGGTGCCGGCTCTGATCTAACCCTAGGGCAGGGAACTGGCTGGCTCAAGGGGGTGGGGAATGGGGCACAGGGCCTTTTCCCTCCAGGGGGCACCAGTTCCGATCCAGCCCCAGGACAGGGGACTGGCTGGCTCAGGGTGGGGCCTCTTCCCTATATGGCCGCAGCACCGCACAGAATGGCTTCCTCCAACAGAATGAAGTTTTAAAAAGGAAGTGTTGCAGCACTCCAGTGATTACGGTAACAGCCCCCTCCCGGTGGGTAGGAAGCGTGCCTATTTCACGCCCATTTGCTACACACAAGTGCTGGGAGCCGCCAAGTTCTGATCCACTCCCTGCGGGGGAGCTGGCCCAACACCCCACCACGCAGGGCAGAGCCTCTCCCACTGCCAGGCCTCCAAACCGCCACCTCCTGGGCAGTGGGGGCTCAGGGCTGGGGGCTGGCTGCAGGGGGGCTGTACAGAACAGGGTGCTGGGGGAAGGAGTGCGCCCCACATGGGGCCAGAAGTCCCAGGAATCTGGTACTGAAGGGTCGGCACCTGGTGAGGACTGAAAGGAAAAGGGCCGTCAACCCTCATGCTTCAGGGCACAGGCCGATCCCCAGCTCGGGGTCAGGAGGAATTCACCTACGGTATAGTATTGCCCTGCTAGGGGCAGAGGGATGGGTTGGACGCCTCTCTCTCTCTCTCTCTCTCCAGTGTCTGGGGCTGACGCCAGAACATACAGGGTGCTGGATCTCTTCTGGCCTGAGGCTCCTGATCGATAAGCGCGGGGCCGCCTGGGCCATAACTTATCCTCATCAGCTACTATCAATATTACAGTAACATTGGGCATCCCAGCCGTGGCCCAGGACCCGATTGCGCTAGATGCTGTACAAAACACAGCACAAAGATACAGTCCCGCCCCCCAAGAGATAAACTGTCCCGCTGGGCTCCCCCAGGCCTCCATCCCTCCCCCGCCAGGGTCCCACTTCCCTCCCCTCCTAGGCGCTCACCCAGATCTGCAGTTTGACCCTCTTCTCGTTCCTATAGACTGTCTTGACCTTGAAGTCGATGCCCACGGTGCTGACGAAGGCCGAGGTGAAGGAGTCGTCGGCGTAGCGGAACAGGAAGGACGTCTTCCCCACGCTGCTGTTCCCGATGATCAGCAGTTTGAACATGTAGTCGAAGTTCTGGTCGGCGGCATCTTTCTGGGCCTGCCGGGTGTCGTTGGCGGAGGCCATCTGGGGGGCAGAGAGGGGGCGTCAGCATCAGCGAGGCAGAGGGGTTCTACTCCCAGGTCCGGGTGGGGAGCGGGGGTCTAGTGGTTGGGGCAGGCTGGGAGCCAGGACTCCTGGGTTCTCTCCTGGCTCTGGGAGGGGAGTGGGGGCTAGTGGTTAGAGTGGGGAGGGGGCTAGGAGCCAGGACTCCTGGATCTCATTCCCAGCTTTGCCAAGGACTTTACTCTGTGTCTTTGAACAAGCCATTCTGCCTTGCTTTCCAGCAAAGAAAAACCCCACAAGCATTCCTCTCCCAGGCCGGCTGGACATGCAGCGTTTGTGAGGTTTCCAAAAGCGAGGATGTGACCCCGATTATGGGTGTTTGAGGGGATCCCAGTTCCTTCTCCTTTGGAGATCCCTTTCTGGGAGCAGCCAATCCTCGGCGATCGGCAGAGATCCCAGCCCAGAAGGGTCTGGGGGTGTTACCACCAGTAACACACAGATCATCACCGGATCTTTGGAGGAGTAGATTGTCAAACCCTTGGGGCGGGGCCAGTCTCTCTGTTCTGGGTTTGTACAGCGCCGAGGGCAACGGGGTCCTGGCCTCTGACGGAGGCGCTACCATAATACACCTAATAAATAACGACTCCCAGGTTCTAGTCCCAGCTCAGACCTGCTGAGTGACCTTGGGCAAGTCACTTCCGTCCTCCGTGCCTCAGTTTCCCCTCACACCCTTTGTCTCATATGTCGAGTGCTCTCACGATGCAAATAAGAGCCCCAGCCATGGCCCAGGACCCCCACTGTGCCAGGTGCTGTACGTTATTTATTAGGTGTTTTGCAGTAGCACCCAAGAACCCCAGCCATGGTCCAGGACCCCATTGTGCCAGGCGCTGTACATTGTTTATTAGGTGTATTACGGTAGCACCCAAGAGCCCCAGTATCTCAGGTCCTGCACAAAGACATAAGAGGCTAATTAGCTCGCTATGGGGTTGTATTCCTGGAACAACCGGCACAATAGGACCCTGACCTTGCTTGGCGGCTTCTAAGCCCTACTGTAGAATGCAGCTCTCCCAAGCTAGCACCCTAACCACTGAGCCATCCTGCCTCCCCTTGCAGCGACCTTGTCCGAGCTCTGGCCTAGCCCAGGCCAGAGAATTTCACCCAGCTGCTCGGGGACTTGCTCGGGTGCCCATTTCCTCTGGCAGAGATAATGCTTCTGTACCGGGCGGGATTGGGCTGGGCTGTGTCACACCTGACCGGGGCCGGGTGTGCGTAGGAGGCTAAGCTCAAACACGGCTGTTTGCTAACTGGGAAGTGGCAGGAACTGGGGCTTTTGTTTCTCACCCCTACTTCAAACCAAAACCAAAACCAGAACCTGTTTACCTAGAGGGAGAAGGGAAGAAATCCACTCCCGGAGGCAGAGGGGGGGCGGGCTCTGAGAGAAGAACGGGGGGCGTGGGGTGAAGGTACTGGGCTGCAGGAGATCTGGGTTCGAATCCTGCTTCTGCCACTGGGTGAGACCAGAGGTGAGTTGCTGGTATTTTTCAAAGCTGGCCAAGGCAGGGACTGAGTGGGGCCAGTTGAATATTATCCACCCAAGCTGTTTTCTGAGGGGAAATGGAGTTTTTCGACTAAATGAAATCTGTCCAGAAAAGCCTCTGCTTCCTGCAGAAAAACTGGATTTTTCCACCGCAAACCAGGAGGCCCGAAGCCCAAGAGACGTCTGTTGACAAACGCCATCGCGGTGCCTCAGGGGAGCTGTAGGGCAGATGCCTCCTGCCCCAGTTCTACCCCGGGGCCCAGGTCATCACTTGGACGACATCCCCCATGATGCACCAGGACCGGGCACTCCCATGATGCACCACCTCTGCTTGCTAAGAGGGTTACCGGGCTGCTTCATGGGAGTTGTAATCCTCTGACGACCAGGCAATGGAGTTAAGTTCACGGCTCCCACAGCAGACGCGTGTTCAGCCCCCAGCATGCGCTGGGGGGCCCGATCCCAGCTGGGGGGCCCCCACGGCCCCCACGCTCAGTTAGGGTCTTTCAGTGCTACCGCAATGCCCGTCCCTGCTTAGGATTCTCATTCGGCCGCAGCGCTCTGGCAGTGGCCTCACCCGACGCACAGAGGGAAGCGAAATGCCCCAGGCCTGCCGGAGCTTGCAGACGGGGTTAAAAGCTGCCAGGCGGGAGCCAGCCGGACCGGCTTTGTAACGGCTCTTGCCAGGGTTGAGTGAGTCACGCTCCCCGCCCCCGCAGGCTAGAACAGCTGCCTCTTCGCCAGGGCCTCCAACCCAACCAGCCCGACCAGTTCGGATCCCTGCCAGGCAAGCCAAGTAACCGCTCCCGTTCCCCAGATTGTGCTCTCAGCCGCTGGGCTCTGCCCTCCGAGAGCTGCCGCATGGTGCCATGGAGAGGACACCAGGCTGAGGCCCAGGGCAGCTGGGCTCTATTCCCAGCTCTGCCAAGGACCTGGGGCAAGGCACGTCCCCTTTTCGTGCCTCAGTTTCTCCTCTTGTCCTTTCCTTGTTTAGACAGCGAACTCTTTGGGACAAGGACTGTCTGGCTACGTGTCTGTGCAGCGCCTGGCACCAGCGGTGCTGATTTTGCTCACGGTCTATATAGTGCCCAGGACAATGATTTGCCCTTGAAGTTGGGATCCGACTCTCTTCATTTCATTTGAAAAAAATCCAGTGTATCCTCCCTAAACCAGGGCCACCCAGGAGGCAAGTGGGGCAATTTACCCCAGGCCCCATGCCCCACAGGGGCCCCCATGAGAATATAGTATTCTACAGTATTGCAAGTGGTTTGAGCATTGGCCTGCTAAACCCAGGGTTGTGAGTTCAATCCTTGAGGGGGCCATTTAGGGAACTGGGGTAAAAATCTGTCTGGGGATTGGTCCTGCTTTGAGCAGGGGCTTGGACTAGATGACCTCCTGAGGTCCCTTCCAACCCTGAGATTCTATGATCTCAACTTTTTTTTATGGAAGGGGCCCCCGAAATTGCTTTGCCCCAGACCCCCTGAATCCTCTGGGCGGCCCTGCCCTAAACCTCCAGCCCTCACTCTCCCAGGGCAGAGCGAACGGGCTGAGAATTCACAAGGAAATTGATTAACTAATTTAGGAGCTAGACTTAATCTAAAAGTGGGTCCTCCGTGATCTTAACCCCTGGATAACGCAGAGCCCTCGAACTTCCCACCCAGGCTATCCCTGAAGCAATTAGGTTGCAATTAAGCAACGTTGTTAATCGTGGCATGTAATAACGCTCATCATAACAGGCTCAGCAGGGCCGTTATGATGTCAGAGGTAGCTTAACCAATCCCCGCCCTTCTTCCACCGCTAATTTGCATGCCACCGTGTCACGGGTTGGAGGGAGATTGGCGGCAAGAGTTCTCATTGGTAGATTGCTTGCCCAATCACTGCCGTTTAAAGACCCTGGCTTCATGCTAGTGGGGCATCATGGGACGGTTGTCTCCATCCTGCTGTGCGTGGAGGCAATGCTGCCGGGGAAACTGAGGCAGGGGGTGCCCTGAAATCATAGAGCCACCGGGACTCACCACCGAGCTCTTTCCATCTGGAGCGATGAAATATCCCACAGTAGCGCTCTCCTCGGGGTTGCGTCGGGGGTGGGAGCTGGCATGGAAGGGTGGAGGGAGGAGGGATGCAGGAGGGAGTGGAGGGGTATCGGGTGGATGGGCAGGGCAGATGGGCACTGGCATGGAGCAGCCCACGGAGGGGTATGCGCTGGATGGGCACTGGCACGCAGCAGTGCAAGGGAGGGACGGCATTGCTCAGGGGCTGGCAGGCAGCAGTGACTGGCGGGGTGGCATTGCCGGGAGCTGGCACCGCACGCAGCCATCCGACGCCAAGGCATGGGCACGGCCAGGGCAGACGCAAGCCAGGAATCTTGTGCCGACGACCCGAGCAAACCGGCCTCGGTGCAGGGCCCTGACTCACAGCCTGGGCTCTCTGCCCTGCCGGGTGGAGACTCTGGGGCAAGAACTAACAGGGAGGGGATCGGGGGGGGGGGGGGGCCCCCCCCCCGAGGGGCGGCCCAGTCCCCCCCTCCCCACCTCCCCGCCCAGTCTCACATCAGGCCATGCAGCCTCTAGGCCAGACCCCCAGCTGGTGTAGACCAGCGTTGCGCCACTGGAGTCAGCACAGCAGGGCCCCGTTACACCAGCCGGGATCTGGCCCTTTATAAATGTTGATTTTGCAAAGCGAAGGGCTTGTTTGTTTGCAGCGCTAATAGGGGCCGCTCCCTGCAATTTACAGCCAGAGGGAGCCCAGGCAGAGCGAAGACAAACTGCTGGGGCCAGCCGCCCCACTGGCATAACCTGGCATCAGCCGGTGACTCCAGGGGAAGGGGCCGATTCCCCTTTAAGGCCCTGCCTGGCTGATCCTTGCCTGAAGTACCACCGGTTAGCGTGATCGAGTCACCCGGCGGAGCTGGCCGGCCTCGGTCCAACGCACCGTTGTGCACGGCGCAGATTCTCTGCAGGCCGCCCCACGATCCTGCTTCCCGCTCCCCTCGCACTATTAGGTGTATTACGGTAACAGTGAGACACACCCTGCCCCCAGGCAGAGATCGAGGGCCCTATCGGCATGGACTCAGAGAAGCAGCCCCTGGGAGGGGGCAGGATCCCTGTACAAACAGCCTCAACACACCACCCCAGAGGTGGCTGCATCTCCGTACCAGATGAGGGACCCCTCTGCCACCACAGAAGGGGTGGAGGGCAATGGCAGATGTTTATACAGAGATCCTTCACCCGGCGATGAGATGCAGCCACTTCTGGGGTGAGGCACGGGGGCTGCTTCACCCAGAGTCCCTGCGCAAAGGGGTGATTCTAGCAGGGGCTTTTCCCTCCCCCTCTGCACAGCCTAGAAGAGCCAGAACATGACTGAGAATAGGAGAGAGCAGCTTGAAGGGGTTAAAGTGGCAGGGCCCGGGATGCTGGAGGCAACAGAACATGGCAGGGCAGCTCTGGGGTGGGCACAGCGGCTGGGAAATGAAGCCCAAGCCAGACAAGCTGAAAACCCAAAAACCCAACCAACCAAAACCCAGCCGCGGAGGCACAACGCAGACAGGAAGGGGCTGGGGGCGATCACAGCTCAAATTAGCCACCTGCCGCCAGGGGCAGGGTTGTCATGACAGCTGGTAGTAAGAGGGCGTGACTGGAAGGTACCATGTAGGGCTGAAGAGCTTAGCCATGCCTTGCTGATGATAGACAAGGATCTCACCTGGTGCTGAAATGCAGCTGCCTCTGGGGTGGGGTGTGGCAGCTGTTTATATAGCGATCCCTCACCTAGAGCCACCATGCAGCCGCCTTGGGGTAGGGCACAGTGGCTGTTTATACAGGGATGCCTCACCCTGCACTGAGATGCAGCTGCCTCTGGGGTGGGGCGCGGCAGCTGTTTAGACAGGGATCCTACACCCAGGACTGAGTGACTGGGTCTGGGGCGTGGTGTGGGGCACAGCGACTGTTTATCCAGGGTTCCCTCACCTGGAGCTGAGATGCAGCCGCCTCTGGGGTGGAGCACGGCGGCTGTTTCACAACGCACAGCAACACCGCACGAGAAGCGAGGATACCGTATCCAATCGAAGCGCTGTGTGTGGGGGGGTGGGGCATTTTAAGGGGGCACCAGCAGCTGGTGGGGCCCCCCCACTCTGGGAAGGAGGCACTTGCTAGGCACCAGACATTTGTGGATCAGCCCAGACCAATACACCAACCAATGCCCATGATTATCCCACATCAGCTCAGCTCCCCTCTGTGGAAACACGCCAGAGACTAGAACTAGACTAAACCTACAAGAGCCTCCCAGCTCCGGGGAGCCCTGGGGGGGGTTCAGCCTCCGACACAGACCCTCTTTAGCATCCGTTCTGCTGTTGCCACCAAGGAAACACTCGGCCCGTTTCCTAGCCAGACACGCAGCACCAGCAAGAGAAGGCCTCAGACGTACACTCCTTGCAGCATCTGGGTGACCAGACAGCAAGTGTGAAAAATCGGGACAGGGGGTGGGGGGTAATAGGAGCCTATATAAGAAAAAGACCCAAAAATCGAGGCATCTGGTCACCCTAGCTCAGGATCTCAGCTCCCTGCGTCGCTACCCACGATGCTACCCCGAGCGTAGGCATGATTTGTACCCAGGAAGCAGCAGCCACCTGCCCCTGTGACCTCTCCGCTGCCCCAGTGTCTCTCTCGGGCTGCTGGGTCCTTCCCCAGGATCTCGGCTTTCACCGATAGGAACAAGCCCCTGGCCAGCTGTGCGGAATCCCTCGCAGGGGCGAGTCTGGCAGGAGCGCGCACGGGGTGCGAAGGGCGCCACTGGCTCGGATGCCCCCGCGATGGCTGGCTGACGGCCGCCATCGGTAACGTCCCTCCTGTGAGGATGGGGGCTGGGAGGTGCACGGAGGCAGGACGGCCCAGTAGTTAGTGCACTAGCCTGTCTTGGGAAAGCCGAGGTCACTTCCCTGCTCTGTCACAGACGGCCGGGGTGACCTTGGGCAAGTCACCGCTCTGTGCCTCAGTTTCCCCATCTGGAACATGAGGACAGTAGCGCTGCCCTGCCTCACAGAGCGGGCTGGGAAGATACATACAGTAAAGATTGGGAGGCGCCCAGATACCGCAGTGATGGGGGCCAGGTAATCACCTTGACTAGCTAGACCTGTGCAAGCCACGGTTCACATTGGTGCCACACGGGGATGGAGTTTGGGAGGGGCCACCCCTTAATTTCCCCGCCCCCAATCAAAGAACTGAGCCCATGGGCCACGCTGCTCCCCCACCCCACCCTGAACCGATCATGGCCCCAGAGACCCAGCGGGCAACAGGATCAAACCCGGAACCACAGCGCCATCCACTGTGGGTGGCCGCTCATGTGGGCGGGACTTAGTTTGTGGGCAGGGCATGGAAAGGCCCCTCCCTCCAGATTGACACTGGTGGAAGTGGGCATCTGGCTGCAGGTGCAGATACCACCCAGCTGTGAGGGCGGCCGTGATCTGTGCCCCGTCACCATGAGGGGCAGACAGCTACCCCGCCGGGAGAAATCCCCGGCAAGGGAAGGCCTCAATTCTGCGAGAGATTGGAGCCGCCCTGCCAGGCCAAGGCCCTGGCCATTATCAACATCCTGTCCCCGCCCCTTTCCTTCTCCAAATGGCTCCTGTTTCGTGACCGGGAATCCTCGCCCCCGCGAGTGAACGGTGCACGTGGACCATGTGTTCCCTGGGGCTCTACGCTCCCTTTGCCAGGATTCTGGGCCCTGCCCCTGGTGTCAGTGAGCGTGCTGCTCCGCCCCTGGGAAGTGGAGAACAGCGTAGGGCATGCTGGCCATGCCCCCATCGGCCCCCTACACCAGAAGCAGGGTCGGTGCAGGGTCCTTAGGGGTCAGAGACACCCCTCCTGCAATGGGGGGGGGGGAAGGGGGAAGCTTGAGGGGACCCTTAAAGGAATCCGAGTGTAGAACCAGACCCCATCGCTTTCCACTTGCCCCAGAGGCCGTGGGTGAACGAGAACCCAGCCAGGCCCACAGATCCAGGCTGGTCACCCAGAGATCCGGAAATGCCCTAGAGACACACAGCCACCCCTGAGGTGTACCCAGGAACTGGGGGTGCCCCTGGCTCGGGGAACCTCCTGAATCAAGTCTCAGCAGAGCAGCCATTCCCCGCTGGTTCCCCTGCTGCTGATCCCTGACTGGAAAGCAGGGGACTGCTTCCTGCCAGCCTCCGAGCTGGCACCCGGACTGCTTTATTGCTAGCTTCCTGCAGCCTTAGCAATCGAAACGGACTTGGCCAAGTCCCTGCGACTCAGCCAGGCATCTTCCGAATCAGATTTCGGTTCAGTGCCCCCCCGCTCCCCGCAGCACCCCCTCAGGGCCAGGAGTTTCCACAAGCGCTCAGCGGTGGGGGGAACGGCCCCAGGAACAGCTGAGTGACCCCAATTTACGCCCACGGAGGATCTAGCCGGTTATCATTTCTCTGACAGTAGCACCTGGAAGTCTCAACGGAGATCGGGGCCCCCTCATGCCAGAAGGAGAAGCTGCCCAGACCCCGACCGGGATGGGGGCCCCCCATGGTGCCGGGCGCTGCCCAGACCCCGACCGGGATGGGGGCCCCCCATCGTGCCGGGCGCTGCCCAGACCCCGACCGGGATCGGGGCCCCCCATCGTGCCGGGCGCTGCCCAGACCCCGACCGGGATCGGGGCCCCCCATCGTGCCGGGCGCTGCCCAGACCCCGACCGGGGCCCCCGTGGTGCCGAGCAGGGAGTTGCTGGTCCCTGACCCCGCCCGGCTAATCACCCCCCCGCCCCCGAACGCGCAGAGCCCCGGGGAATCCGCCCCCCCAACCCGGCTCCTGCCAAGTTACCTTCCAAGGTGCGCGCGGATCCCGCACTCGCGCCGCCGGGGGCTGGTTCCCCCTGGTCCGCTGCACCCGGATCTGCGGCGCTGGGGCCGGAGGAAGGTGTGTCTCTCCCAGACCTCAGCAATCGACTTCCCGCATCCGATCGGCCGCCCTGGGCTGATGTGGCTGCACCGGGGGAAGCCTGGCGCAGGCCCCCCCGCGATCCGGCGTGACGAGCGGGGCGGGGGCGGGTTTGCAAACAGGAGTCACCGGCCCCACCTGCGGGCGGTCCGGGGCGCCGGGCACGGCGCTGCAGGGGGGCGGAGCCGGTGCACGGGGCTGGATCGCGGGGGGCCCGATCCCCCGCTGGGGTCAATCAGCATTGCTCCATTGGAGTGAGGTCTATTTACTCCACCTGAGGATCTAGCCCATTGTTACAGGAGCCGCTCAACACCTGTCAGATCTGGAGGCTCCCTGCGTGCCCAACCACAGTGCGGGACAGTTTTCGCTCCGTTAGGTTTGTTTGTTTTAATCTCATTCCCACTTGGGACAGCTGGAAATTTCAAAACACCTGGATTTCCAGCCGAAGATCCTGAGTTCTGATCCGCTTTGGGGGAAAAAAGTCATTTTCCCTCTAAATACATTTTTAAAAAAAGTTTTGAACCAACTTTTTTCCCACCGGCTCTGATGGTGATTGTTATGTTCCTGGCGTACAGATAGAGAAGTTAGACAAAAGCATAAAATCCTCTCGCAGGGCTGGTGCAATATAACACGGCTTTATTTCTCAGCGTTCAGAATGACAACACACAAGAACCCCAAAAAAAGAGAGAGACAAAACAGGCTGCTCCCTGCAACCCCGCTTACCCCTTACTCTAAACCGGATCTCTGCAGACTGACAGCTACGACCAAAATTCCACGCCTCCCTACAGAGCCCCAGTCTGCCAGCAGGACCAGGAAGCCCCCCACCCCCAAATTGAAAGTGCATTTGAAACCTGTTTCAATGCACTGCAGTTATTAGCCTCAGCAAAAGGAGCTCTTGCGTCAACAACGTGCAATGAAGGGGGAAGAGAGGCTTGCTCTCGGAACAAGCAATGAGGAATTACAGACCCTTGCATCAGAACTGACCTTGCACAATGCAAAGGAGCGAGCGAGCACAAAGCTAGAACGCAGGGGCCTTATTGGCCATGTAGTTGGCAAGCTGCCCTCTCTCCCCTGGATCTCCCCAGCTCCCAATCCCTGCAAAACCCTGCCAATGACCCACCCTACTTCTAACTTCCTTCCAGCTATTCTAAAGGGCTGGCCAGCCTCCCGCCTATTCCTCAGTTCAACAGGATCCTGGGAGGAGAAATTCTCACCCCAGAGGCAGAACGCGCTAATGGATCCAGTCCGCGGGTCCCCAAATGCTCCATGAATTGCATGGCGTCTCTAAGTTCTGGAGGGCAGGGAACGGCTGCTCAGCGGAGGTGAGCGGGAGTTTTTCCACAAAAGTTTGTCCCCAATTCAAGTTCACCAAAACTTCTTGCAGGAAACAGATGCATTTTGGGGATTGACAAAGTTTGGAGGAAAACAACGCTTTGAAACGGGCAAAACACCCTGTTGGGGCATTTTCCCCCCAAGAATTCTGGTTTCCTGGTTGAGAACGACGGCTGGATTTGACAGGGTACAAAGAAATGAAAACGGTCAATGTCAAAGTGCTGTGAAACGATCCGCGTGAAACTGGCGGATGGGCCCCACGCAATTTTCCTTCCCAGCTTCCATGAAACTTTTGGAGTTTTAAACTTTTGGTCCTGATTTGGGACGGGAAAATTATCCGCTCTCGTGAAAGTGTTTGCAAGACAGGAAATCTCTTTCCAGCCCAGCTCCTCTGCTTCGACTGACTGGTAGGGACGTCTCCGGGACCAACACAGAATGATGGATAGGCCCCTTTCCAACGCCCCACACATTTCTGCGGCCTGTGCAGGAGCCCCCCCCACAGCTGGTGTGGAACTGGCTTGTGGGGTGGCCAAAGCACACTGAGCTACAGTTGTCAGCTCCTGGGGGTTATGGGAGTGGAGAGCAGAAGTTAGAGCAGCCCCAAGGCTGCTGTTGCTTAGAACACGGATCAGACAGGACCCAGCACACAGATAACAGCAAGGTGGCTCAACGCTACGGCTGCCTCCAATCACTTCTGGGCATGTCCCAAACACGGGGAGCAGTTAGGGGAGAATTAGGTCTCCCAGTCCAATCCCCGCTTCTCGAGCCACTGGCTCCAACTTCCCTCCCAGAGCTGGGGTGAGAACCCAACAGTCCTGGCACCCATGAGCTCTGCACTAATCACCAGACCCCCCTCTCCTCCCACAGAACCCAGGAGATCTGACTGCTGTGTCACTGCTCCATGCTGCCTCTCGGCAGCAGGGTTGTTTGCCTGGCACGTTTCACCGACGCTTGGCTCACACGCTTGTGTACATGTGCCAGCTAATGGGCCCTCCCCCAGCACCGTTGCAAGGAAGGAGGGGAAGGGGCTATGCGTGAGTGAGTTCCTCCTTCGTAACCGCCTTCCCCAGGGTCAGCTGCCGCATCCTGTTTCTGCAGAGGTCCCCAGTGAATTGGAAAGGAGCCGCGGGTTCATGCCCCTGATGGCTTGGGTGAGTCACGTTATTGTGCTGGGCCTCAGTTTCCCCATTTGTGAAACAGGGATGATACTTGCTTTGTCTATTTGTCCCCTTGGGCAGGGACTTCCCCTCATTCTGTCTGTGTGATGGCCCAGTGGGGCCCCGATCTCAGCTGGCACCTGTGCAGCGCCCAGCCCAGCGTGGGCCCCGATCTCAGTCCGGGTCTGCGCCGTGCCCTGTTCTCCAGTGTTACCATAATAAGTAGTAAGGGACTTGCCCAAGGCGACTCAGAGAGGCTGCTTCAGAGAGAAAGGATGGCCCAGTGGTTAGAGCACTCACCTGGGACTTGGGAGAACTGGGTCCAAGTCCCTGCTCCTCCCCTCACTCCTTGTGTGACCTTGGGCAAGTCACTTAGCCTCTCCGTGCCTCAGTTTCCCCATACGTACAATGGGGATAATCACCCTCAGCCATGCGGCCTTACACCAGCTGGGGGTCCAGCCCAGTGACCTCTAATGGAGCTGTGCCCAAGATCTGGCCTCAGTGACCCCCCCCCCCCCACAGCACAACCCCCTTTGCACCAGCTGGGGATCGGGCCCCCGCTTGCCGAGCACGGAGGCTGCCAGCGCTGCTTACAGCAGGTTCAACCTCTGCAGCGTCTCTCCTCCGGCGCGAGCAGCCGGCAGCTCTGCCAAGGAGGATGAGGGATTGCTGAGCCGTCTCTCTGCGCCAGCCCTGCAGTGCAGCCACTCCCACGCCCTGGCTGCCCGGGCACGGCTCGCCTGGCGCTGCCTGAAGCCAGGGTGCTGGGGAACTCAAGGCCCTGGGTTGCCCAGAGGCAGGGGCAGAATGAAATCCCCGTCCTCGGAGCCAGGCCCCCGGCGGGTGGAAATGGGCGATGCGCCATTGGAGCGCAGGCAGCTATGCCACTTGGCCTCACCGGGCGTAGAGTTGCCAGGTGTCCGAACACCCAGTCGAAAAGGGACCCTCCCCAGCCGGGTGAACATGAGCGAGTGAGTGAGGGTGGGGGGAAGCGAGCGACGGAGGGAGGAGGGATGGAGTGAGCGGGGCAGGGCGGGGCCTCAGAGAAGGGGCGGGGCCTCAGAGAAGGGGCGGGGCAAGGATACGTCCCCATATGCTCAGCTATCACTGGGGCGGGGCCGCAGGACGCGCCTCAGGCCTGGTGCTTCTGGGCAACCTACAGCCCAGCCCCCTGGGCAAAGCACCGCCCGGGGCGTCCCCGCTCTTGCTGGGCTCTTCGACGCCTCTGTCTCTGGCGGTAGTAACCCAGGCTCCCGCAGGCAGGTCCTGCTTAGTGAAATCCTCCAGCAGGGGGCAGTGCAGGAAGGTAGCGGCCTGGGCAGCAGAGGGTTACTGCCGCAGGCCAGCCAGCTACAGGGGGTTTAAGTGCAGCTCTCTGCCTTCCCTGTGGGGAGCCCCAACCATGCCCCTGATCTGCCCCCAGACAGAGGCTGGGACCAAGGGGAGGGCAGGGCCCTTAGCCAGCCCCACACCAGCTGGCTAAGCCTCCCATGCATGGGAGGGGGGGTCTAGGGGCCCTGTCCCATCCAGGTTAAGGCTCCTTTAGGCAGCGCAAACCAAGACCCAGGCTGGATTCTCCAGCAATAGCGAGGGTCCTGCTGCGATCAGGGCACGTGTCTCGCTGCAAAGCCAGGGGGGCGCCACAGAACGCTCCCCCCTCCGCGTGAGGCCTATCGGCGATCTCCTGGGCTCCAGCAAGGCAAGCCAGCAGGTCCATCCGCCCTAGCCAGCTCCAACCCGCTGCAACGCCCCAGCAGCCAATCTGCTGAAAGCCCAGGATCCATGCAGGGAGCCGAGGGAACACAGCACCCAGAGGGGTTTGGCGGCCGTGGGAATCGAACCGGGGAGCGCCACCTCTTAAAGTGCCTGAGCTGAAAGAGCCTGCTGCTAGCCCTCAACCTCCAGCCCCCACTAGAGGGCGACAGAGCACCACAAAGTGGGCGTGGCACACACCGAATGGGCGTGGCTCACACCCAACCAATTGCAGGACTGTTGCCCCGGCACACCGAAGCACTAGCGCCACTCCCTTCCTCACTGGAGATCAAAGGGGGATATTTCCCCCCCACTGCAAATTTCTTCTCATCCTTGAAATTTTCCCTCCCCCCCCCCCAAAAAATTGGATGATAGAAAAAAAATCGAGTCTCTCCCCCATTATCAAGCCCACCCCTGTGTTTTTAAACAACGAAAGGGAAGAACTCAAACCCTCTGAGAAACACCTCCGTGAAAAATCCTTCCTTTGGGGAACCGCCCGCGAGAACGCGACTTCCCACCTTTTCCACCCAGCGATTCCTCTCGCGCCCCTTTTCCAAGCATCTCTAGGGACTGCGGATCAATATTTTAGGGGCCGGGTGCTTCTTTGTCAATGAGATGCCTGAGCTCAGCCAAAAACTATGGTGGATTTCCTCCTCCACACCTTGGACGTGTATAAACTTTTAAGCAGAGACCAACCCTAGATGATCACGTACAAGGCCGGAAGGAACCACTGTGCTGCACCTGGCCTCTTGGATAACTGGATTTCTGATTGTCCCTTCCGGCCATAAAATCCGTCAGTCCTTCTTGGAAGAACAAAACCCCAACGGTTTGCTCGCCGTCAGCGATCCAATCGGAGCCGGTTCTCCAGACTCCTGCAGCCAAATCAGTCTCAGCGGCACCAGGGGGCGCTGCACCTTGAGGTGCCGGGGCAGGGGAGAACAAGCGGTGGGGCCCTGCTATTAATCCAGCAAGGTCCAATGCAGGTGCCCCCGGTTCTTCACATGCTCAATTCTTGAAGACTTCCAGCAGGCTGGGTAATGCTCAGACAACCCACGCCACCTTGTGGCCAAATGAGCACAGCCCTTGCCCTTAGCAGGTGCCAAGCTGGCCCATCGGCTGGCCTGCAGGAGTGGAGGGGAATAGGAGACGTTCTTGTCACCAGAATGTTTGCCACACCAATTGGGGGAGGGGGGGAGATACACCAACCAGGGGGGTATCATTAAAGACCCCAGAACATTTTAACTAGGATGTCCCCCCCAAATTCCAGTTCAAGTTACACCTTACCCCCCTCGATCCCCACGCACCAAGGTTCGGTCACGTTGCTGTGCGCCGCCGTGACACGCTGCCCCCCCAGAGGCAGCTGCAGTTCAGGGAAGACACATGGACAGCTTGCAAGGCTGCTCGCAGGAAGCCCGGAGGTCCAAAGAACTCCGGTTCAGGATGCGACAGGTTGGATCACAGAACCCCCCGTGGGAGCTGCCAACTGATGTGCCAAGACTACCTCCGCTCCTGCTTTCCCTGCCAGCTTGGGACCCCAGCACCCTGTCTTGCTGAGCCAGACACTCCCGTCTGCTCCAACAAAGACCCAGGTCTGAATCACTTGCCCCAAAGCTACAAGTTTACCTGAAAACAGCTCCCAGAAGTGTGCTTGTCTTTAGCACTCAGATGCCCAACTCCCAATGGGGTCTAAACCCAGATGAATCCGTTTTACCCTGCATAAAGCTTATACAGGGTAAACTCATAAATTGTTCGTCCTCTATAACACTGATAGAGAGATATGCACAGCTGTTTGCCCCCCCAGGTATTAATACATACTCTGAGTAAATTACTAAATAAAAAGTGATTTTATTAAATACAGAAAATAGGATTTAAGTGGTTCCAAGTAGTAACAGACAGAACAAAGTAAGTCACCAGGCAAAATAAAATAAAATGCGCAAATCGATGTCTAATCAAACTGAATACAGATAATCTCACCCTCAGAGATGCTTCAGTAAGTTTTTTCCTCAGACTGGACCCCTTCCAGGTCTGGCCATAGGGTGACCAGACAGCAACTGTGAAAAATCAGGATGAGGGTGGGGGGTAATAGGAACCTATATAAGAAAAAGACCCCAAAATTGGGACTGTCCCTATAAAATCAGGACATCTGGTCACCCTACCTGGGCACAATCCTTTCCCCTGGTACAGCTCTTGTTCCAGCTCCGGTGGCAGCTAGGGGATTCTTCATGATGGCTGTCCCCTCTTTGTTCTCTTCCACCCCTTTATAGATCTTTTGCATAAGGTGGGAACCCTTTGTCTCTCTCTGGGTTTCCACCCCCCCTCACTGGAAAAGCAGCAGGTTAAAGATGGATTCCAGTTCACGTGACATGATCACATGTCACTATAAGACCCCCAAGCCTTCATTCCTCCCAGCCTGACTCACAGGAAGGCTTGGCTGCAAACAGAGCCGTCCACAGTCAATTGTCCTGGTTGATGGGAGCCATTAAGATTCCAAACCACCATTAATGGCCCACACTTTGCATAATTACAATAGGCCCTCAGAGTTATATTTCATATTCCTAGTTTCAGATACAAGAGTGGTACATTCATACAAATAGGATGACCGCACTCGGTAGATTATAAGCTTTGTAATGATACAAGAGACCTTTTGCATGAAGCATATTCCAGTTACATTATATTCACTCATTACCATATTTTTCTAAAACCATATAGACTGCACAACGGCACACAGCATCCACCGTCCAGGCCTGGATTTTTATCATTTGTATTACAGCAATGCCTAGGCACTGCATTCTTGGCCCAGGGCCCCCACTGTGCCAGGCGCTGCACATGCCCCATGAAAAGAGACGGTCCCTCCCCCAGAGAGCTCGTCATCTAAATAGGACTGGCTAAGGTTTTTTTTGTTCATACCTTTCTTTCCACCCCCCACGACAAAAAATGGCTAGTTTTGTCAACACACAAATGTCCGTTTCCAACAATCTTTTGCAGGCGTTTTGTTGAAACCAACTCCAAAAACTGCCAGTGGTTTGGGGAAAGACTTTCAGTAAAAAAAACCCCATTTGAAAAAACAAAGGGAAAAAATATATAGAAAAATCCAATGAAACAAATTCTTTCCCCCCCGGTCTAATTCCTCCCCCTTCTCCAAAAGGGGAAATAGCCAAATCCCCAGAGCAGCGTTGGAAAAGTTCTAGCCCAGGTCACAAAATAGGAATCTTGACGCTCTTTCTTTTGGTGAGTTTGTAAACACATCCTTTCTGAATGGAAAACTTTAGAACAGAAAAGCAGCTCAGAGAATACGATTCTTTATTTCTATTGCAATAGCATCCGGGAGCCGCAGTCATAGACTAATACCGTTTTGTGCACGGTGCTGTACAGACACAAATGAGCGATTTATTTCCCTCCAAAGAACCCCACTGGAAGGTGACTTTCATTGGGAGTTTTTCCCCCCTGATCAGTACAAACTGGAACGTGCTTCTCAATCTCTTTCTGCCAAGGCTCAGCAAGGAAACGGAGGGGCAGCGAGAACAGAACAGGAAGCACAAAATAGACAAGAGGACGCCGGAGCGGAGCACCCCGTAGAGCCAGCCCAAGCACTGCGAGTAAATCCCACAGAGGTTCTGATAAGGGGCAGCGTCGCCTAGTCGAGCATGACTCAGGAGACCTGGGTTCTATTCTCAGCCTCTGCCACTGCCAGCTTGGTGACCTTGGGCATGTCACATGCCCGCTCTGTGCCTCAGTTTCCCCTCCTATATTTTGCCTGTTTCAACTAAGGTCTGGTCTAGTTGCCGTGCCACGGGGTCCCACCGCGGCGGCTGCTGCCGCCGCCATAGAGCTAATAACAACGAGCTCTAAGAGAGAGTGGGCATCCGTCTCCCACAGAGCCCTTTGAAAGAGCCTGGTGTGAATGAGGCCTGGGGACCTCAGCACAGGGCAAATTTCAGTCCCCAGCTGGTTCAATGGCACATGTGAGCAGAGGCAGCACTGCTCTAACCACTAGACCCCCCTCCCCTCCCCCAGCTGGGGATAGAACCCAGGAGTCCTGGCTCCCGGCCCCCCCACTGCTCTAACCCACTAAACCCCACTCCCCTCCCAAGAGTCCTGCTCCCTAGTACGCACCCCCTCCCCACCTGCTCTAACCACTAGACCCCACTCCCCTCCCCCAGCTGGGGATAGAACCCAGGAGTCCTGGCTCCCAGCCCCCCCACTGCTCTAACCCACTAGACCCCACTCCTCTCCCAAGAGTCCTGCTTCCTAGCACGCCCCCCCTCCCCACCCGCTCTAACCACTAGAGCCCGCTCCCCTCCCAGAGCAGGGGATAGAACCCAGGGAAAAGCACTGCTGAGTCACCAAGTTGGTTGCATCCCGTCCCACCCCCCAGCCCAACACATAAACTTCCAGCTGGTGCCAGCAGTGGGATACAGGCTTAGAAAGAGACACCAATCAGACCCCGGTGGGGGCATGGACTTCCAAGCCCCTCGCTCAATCAAGTCCCACCCAGTGGGTGGGCCCCCCCGAGGACAATGCCACCGCCCCCTCCCCGCGGGCAGGGCCCCTTCCTACAGGCTGCTGAGGTGCAGCGCCATGCACAGCAGGTTGACTCCGTTGCAGGCGAGGCAGACGAGGTTGCAGAGGGACGACAGCCCGTGGCGTCTGAAGAACGTCTGCCGCGCGGCCTGGTACTTGGGGTCCCTCTCCCGCAGCTGCTGGTACGTCTCGCGCCGGGCCGCCAGCCCCACCTCCCCGCCCAGGCCGTGCTCCCGCTCGATGGCCTGCAACCGGAACATGGCCGCCGTGGTGGCCGGGGACAAGCCCAGGGCGTTAACGCTGGCCAGGAGGAGGCAGACGAAGTAGAGAGCACCCTGGGGGAGGGAAGAGAGAAATGGTTGGGATGGTGGCATGGGACACTGGGCGGCAGGACACCTGGGTTCTGTCCCCAGCTCTGGGAGGAGAATGGGGTCTGGCAGACTGAACGGACGAAGCTGGAGATAGAACCTAGGCGTCCTGACACCCAGCTCCCCTCTGCTCTAACCACTAGACTCCACTCCCCTCCCAGAGCCAGTGTTACCTAGCAGCTCTGTGTTCTTGGGGAACCAGGGCGCAGTACCCAGCCTGTCTGACTCACTAAAGACTTTCCCCATCCCCCCCCCCCCCCCTCTGCTTGAGCCAAAACCCATCAGAAGAAAGACTTACAAAGAGCATTGACAAGGCCACGGGAGACACCCCTAAACCCCCGGGATAAGGGGGACAGGATTAAGGAAAGTCCCCGAGCCTCATTTGCATCGAAGATGGGACAAGGAGGCACCTCCATGAGCATACAGAACAGAGAACAGAGATTCCAGGGCAAGAACCGCAGGGAACTCTGGGACCAGAAAAGCAGGGAAGCACTGCATCATGGGGGATCTCTGCTCCAGATGTTAATGGACCCACGCCTGCACACCCCCAGCTCAGCAGTGATCAGACCAATTCTAGTAATGAATCTTTGATTGGTATCCAAACTAGTGAAACTCCTTAATTGCACTGTGAGCTCCCTCCAAGGAACACCGCCCAAAGCCAGGAATGAGCAGCTCCCATGTCTAGCCTGAACAAAGCAACTTTGCTATCCTCCCTTGTCCACACACATATCTAGTGTTCTCCCTTGAACCATGGCTGTTTCCCTACAAAACCCCCCACCCACACTCACGTAAGTGTTCTGATGCCTGGATCCAAACTCTGCACCAGTTCCACTGGGATTTCATCTTCTCCTGACTGACTGTGCTGGGGGCTCTGCCTGTCTCCAGCACTCCGGACCTCAGCTACCACCTGGGACCCCCGACCGATTCAAGCGTCATGGAGTGGTGAGACCGCAGCTCTCTCTCTAGGTATAACCTTCTGACCCTGACTTGTGTGATCAGTTATAGCAGGGGTGGGTGGCAAACCTCTGGCTCCGGAGCCACATCGGCTCTTCAGAAGTTAATATGCAGCTCCTTGTATAGGCACCAACTTTCCAATGTACCCGGGGGGGGGGGGGGGGGGAAACCCCTGGCTCTGCCACCGGCCCTGCCCCCACCCCACCCCCCCCCCCCCCCCCCCCACGGCCGGCCCTCCCACCCCCCCCCCCCCCCCCCCCCCGAACCTTCTGCACGCCACGAAACAGCTGATCAGGAGGTGCGGGGAGGGAGGGGGAGATGCTGATTGGCAGAGTTGCCCGTGGGTGGGAGGCGCTGGGAGCCAGGGAGAGAGCTGATGGGGGGCTGCTGGTGGGTGGGAGGAGCTGGGATCAGGGGGGGAGCTGATGGGGGGCTGCTGGTGGGTGGGAGGAGCTGGGAGCAGGGGGGGAGCTGATGGGGGCTGCTGGTGGGTGGGAGGAGCTGGGAGCAGGGGGGGAGCTGATGGGGGGCTGCTGGTGGGTGGGAGGAGCTGGGAGCAGGGGGGGAGCTGATGGGGGGCTGCTGGTGGGTGGGAGGAGCTGGGAGCCGGGGAGAGAGCTGATGGGGGGCTGCTGGTGGGTGGGAGGAGCTGGGAGCAGGGGGGGG
>NC_048313.1:25656235-25666116 GCF_013100865.1 Trachemys scripta elegans | reverse complement strand
GGGGGGGGGGGTTGGGGCTCAACCCTTGGCTCTGCCACAGGCCCTGCCCCCACTCCACCCCTTCCGCCCCCCTCCTCTAAGCCTGCCGTGCCCTCGCTCCTCTTTCCCCCCCCCCCCGAACCTTCTGCACGCCACGAAACAGCTGATCAGGAGGTGCGGGGAGGGAGGGGGAGATGCTGATTGGCAGAGTTGCCCGTGGGTGGGAGGCGCTGGGAGCCAGGGAGAGAGCTGATGGGGGGCTGCTGGTGGGTGGGAGGAGCTGGGATCAGGGGGGGAGCTGATGGGGGGCTGCTGGTGGGTGGGAGGAGCTGGGAGCAGGGGGGGAGCTGATGGGGGCTGCTGGTGGGTGGGAGGAGCTGGGAGCAGGGGGGGAGCTGATGGGGGGCTGCTGGTGGGTGGGAGGGGCTGGGGGACGGGGAGAGAGCTGATGGGGGGCCGGCGGTGGGGGGGAGGGGGTGGGAGGCGGGGGGGGGGGAGGGAGCTGATGGGGGGCTGCTGACGTATTACAGTGGCTCTTTGGCAATGTACATTGGCAAATTCTGGCTTCTTCTCAGGCTCAGGTTGGCCGCCCCCAGTTACAGTTTCTAAAGCTGACGTTGACAATCAAGTTTAAGTTTGATTTAATACCATCACTGTTTTGTTTGTTTGGCTCCCGTGTGGTTATTACCTGGCGATAAATAACTTTCATGATTAAGCTGGTTGCTTCTCTCTCTCCCCCCCGTCGTGGGTGTTTTTTGGTTTCCCCATTCGCTCTGCAGCGACGCGCCTCGTACCTAAGCTAAAAGATCCCTGCAGCGCCCCAAAATCCGGTGGGGTTTGCTCATCCAGCGGGTTACTACCAGAATAATTGTAACGTGACAGTGGGGACAGAGACGGGCTGAACCTGGGACATACGAGGGTGGCAGCTTGGAAGTGCTGCTCGACCCAGACTACTGAGTTCAGGGACATATAAGGGGTCAGCGTGGGAGTACTGATTAACCCGGTCCTCTCCGACACGCTCTGTTAATGTGTGTTCGTCTGATCCTGGGGCTGGAGGAACCCAGCCCCGGGGAACCGATAGGGTGACCAGATATCCTGCTTTTATAGGGACAGTCTCGATTTTTGGGTCTTTTTCTTATATAGGCTCCTATTACCCCCCCACCCCCTGTCCTGATTTTTCACACTTGCTGTCTGGTCACCCAAGGAACCGAGGTCCTGCAGGGTAGCTCCATTGGGAGGGGACTTGCAGCAGGGAGAAGTAGAGCTCCACATGAAAACACAAGTGACACAAGCAGCACATTGATAGAAGTACAGAACACCCCCCCGCCCCAGAAGAGTGACCCTAATAAATGAGCGTCCCCCAAAGTAACGGGCAAAGCCAGTAACACCAGGAATAGAACCCAGGCGTCCTGACACCAAGCCCCTGCTGTTCTAACCACTAGACCGCACTCCCCTCCCAGAGCCCAGGCATCCTGCACCTTAACCGCTTTCCCATTCTCAGCTAACCCTGGAAGTCACCGATGGCAGGGAGCAGACGTGAAGGGGCACGACCCCACCCGCCCAGAGGTGGCCGGCTCGCGAGGGGCCGGGGCTGTGCCTGGCCCCTCAATGGTACCTGCAGGGTCTCCCCGGTGGTCAGCAGCTCTCGGGGGTGGTAGCAGGCAAAGATGGAGAGGTTGAGGACGGCACAGGCCACCAGGGTGTAGAAGTAGAAGGGGAAGAGTTTGCTCTGGACCAGGCCGAAGGTGTGTCGGCTCACGCTCCGGATCAGCACAAACCCTAAGCCAAGGAGAGAGGAGGAAATCAAGGCACGCAGAGAGCATTAGGGCCATGGGGCTGGGAGCCAGGATGCCTGGGTTCTACCCCGGCTCTGGGAGGGGAGTGGGGTCTAGTGGTTAGAGCAGGGAGCCAAGACTCCTGGTTCTAAGAATGGAGTACGGTCTAATGGTTACGGGAAGGGAGGAGCTGGGTGTCAGACTCCTGGGTTCTATTCCCAGCTCTGAGAGCCAGGGGGTCCCTTCCCAGAGGCCCAGGCAGCACGTCCCACCTGAGATGAAGGTGACCCACATCTGCATCCCCCAGGCCAGAGACAGGATGAAGAGCTGAGCGACTTTGGCCAGACTGCTGGGCTCCCCTTCCATCGGCATCTCTGCTGCGTTTACAGACCTGGAGGCAGAGAGGTGGAGAGATCCCACAATGAGCTCCAGGGGGCAGGGATGGCCACTCCCAGCACTCTCTGGGTCACTGCGGAGTAACGAGACCAGGCATAGGGGAGGTATCCTGGCTGAGATCAGGGCCCTGTTGTGTTGGACGCTGCACAGACACCACAAGAGATGATCCCTGCCCCTAAGAGCTCAGTCTAAATAGACAAGTAATAAAACAATCCTGAGCTTTTCCCAGCCAAAGATCTCAAAGCACGTCACGATTATCCCCATATCCCACATGGGGAAACTGAGGCACAGAGCAGGGAAGTTCCCAGCTCTGCCACTGGTCTGCTGGGAGAACGGAACCCAGGTCGTCCCAGTCCCGGGCACTAGCTGCTAGACCACACTCCCCTCCCAGCAAGGTCATCACACCCAATTTAAAGGTGGGGAAACTGAGGCACAGAGCAACAAAAACGACTTACAAAACCGACCCGAGAGGGGGTGAAGATGGCCGAGCAGCCAGGGGCTAGACCATCAGGGAGGCCGGGCTCACTCAGCGCTAGTTCAGGAAAGCACCGGGGCTGGCAAGTGGAGATAAGGGGGCGGGGCGGGCTGTAGGGGGATGAGCAGAAGCCTGGCGTGGGATCATGGCTCCCACAGCCAATGGCCCAGATAGAGAAACGCTGCCCCGCCCTGCCCCCTAGAATCGCCGGGGGTGGGGTGGGGTGCGTAGCACGATAGACAGATCTATGGAGACCCGTGGGGGGGGGGGGGGTCAGGACTCCTGGGTTCTCTTCCTACCTCTGCCACTGACTCCAGGACTAAGGTCACTTGGCGAGCCAGCCACAGAGCTGGGCAGGGAACCCAGGAGTCCTGGCCCCCTCCCCCCTCCGGCCAGGGCTGGGAGCAGCGCCCGGGAGCGTGGGGTCGGGCACCGGGAGGTTCCCAGCCTTGCACATGATCGCCGGGTGGGGGGAGAGGGGGGCAAAGTCCCTGCCCAGCCTCAGGGCCCCACGAGAGCCAACCCGGCAAGCCAGGGACCTATGGGAGCCCCCCCTCTGCGTGGCTGCTCCCCCGGCCCCACACATGCTCCTTGCCCCCACTCCTGCCTTTCCCGCCCCGTGCACAGATCGGGGCTGGGGGTCGGGTCCCTACCTCCCACGCCCGCGGGCTGCTCCGGCCCGGGCTCAGCTGTTGTGGCGTTCTGATCCCGCCCCCTTGCCCTCAAGGCTCCACCCCCTTCCTGGTTCCTGCCCAATCACCTCGCAAGGGGAGCTCCAGGCCAATAGGGACTGAGGGGGGGGGATGAGATCATGCAGGGGGCGGGGCTAGAAAGCCACGCCCCTTGGCCTTTGTGATTGTTTTTGTTACATGGGGGGGTGTGGCGGCCTCGGTGGGTCAAACTCCGCCCCCCCCCTTGTCCCTCCCCCGCGCTTTGGGGTCCACGTGGGCCTCTGGCAGCGGGGCAGAGACCCGGGGGCGATGGATGCGCTCAAGGGGCAGGTCCTGACCACCAAGGTACCAGGGCAGCCGGGCTGAGCCCTGACCCAGCCCATCACCCCGGCCCCAGGCGGGCACCGCCGGCCCTCGCACAGACCCGGGGCTCAGACCCACCCCTGCCCAGATCCGGGGGGAGCAGGGATCGCTGCACTGGAGCAGAGCGGGGCCCATTGACCCTGGTATCCTGCCCACTGGGGGCGCATCAACCCCAATATCCCCACCCCCTGGTGGCCCATCGACCCTGGTATCCCGCCCGTCAGGGACACATCGACCCCAATATCCCACCCCCTGGGAGCCCATCGACCCTGGGTATCCCGCCCACTGGGGAGCATCAACCCCCATATCCCACCTCCTGGGGGCCCATCAACCCTGGTATCCTGCCCACTGGGGGCGCATCAACCCCAATATCCCACCCCCTGGGGGCCCATCGACCCTGGTATCCTGCCTGTCAGGGACACATCGACCCCAATATCCCACCCCGTGGGGGCCCATCAACCCTGGTATCCCGCCCACCGGTGGCCCATCGACCCTGGTATGCCGCCCACTGTGGGCGCATCAACCCCCATATCCCACCCCCTGGGGGCCCATTGACCCTGGTATCCTGCCCACTGGGGAGCATCAACCCCCATATCCCACCCCCTGGGCGCCCATCGACCCTGGTATCCCACCTCCTAGCCCCAGGTCAGACCAGGACCCATCGACCCTGGTGTCCCGCCCACCAGCTCTGCCGGTACCCCTCGTTCCTGACCTGCAGCCCCCTGCTAGTCCAGTCTAGGCCCTTGGCAGGTTGTATAATGGTGTGTTGATTTTGCAAGGCAGAGGTCACTGCAGGAAGGCAGGTTGCCAGGCAGCATCCCCTTTCCATTGCCAAACCGAGCAGATACCCCTCCCCTTTCCCGGGGGAGGGGCAGACGGGGGTATGTGGGTAGCTGAATTCTCTCCCTTTGTTTCCAGGAGACCACTCTGATCACGGTCTCCAAGGAGGACAAGAATAGGGGTAATGCACCCAGCTGCTACTTATCCAGGGCCTGCAGCAATGTAGAGCTGGTAAGTGACTCCGCGCTGCTTGGGACAGAAAGCGAAACCTGGTCCTTGCCCCATCGTGCTCCCCAGCACCTCACTCCCTAGTTTGGGGCTCAGACAGAGGGTGATGGCTCTAAACCCACTTTGCGCTGCTCTTCTTCCTGTCTCCAGTGACATCGAGAGCAGCCTCGAGGCTGCTCTAATTCGTGCCCTGCCCAGGGAGCAGGGAAATGGCCAAGCTCTGGGCCTGCCCCCGATCCCGCCCCCCTTACTCTGCTTTCACACCAGCCGGGAGGCCCCTTGCCAAGAGGGATAGTCCAGGGGGCCTCTTCCCACCCCCTTTATTCTCCCAGAGCGCCTATTAAGGGGCTTGAGCGTCAATGAGAATGGGGTCCCTGTCCCCCCCCCAAAGGACACAGGATTCACCCCATACATACCTGAGCCATCCCAGCCTCCTTCCCATGGGCTGAGTCCATCACTCAGACCCCTAGACAATCATCCCTGCCGCCCCCCCCCCCAGCTCACAGGGGCTAACGGGGAGAGCAGTGCTGTGGGTACAGGTTGACGGCCCCCTCTGATCCCCTCCCTGCAGAACCAGCTGGAGACGGAGGCCTTCGAGACAAATGGTGAGAGACGATCCCATCTCTGTGGTGGGGGCGGGGGCCAGACCTGGCTGATCCTTTGTGGGGACTGGGGTCACTAGACCTGGAGGGCAGCGAGTGGGCGTGGCCAGCCAAGACACACCCCCTCCTCAGCAGGCAGTGGGGTGGGATGCCCTCTGGAGAGTGGGCCTGGCTCCCTAGCCCTGATTAAGGGGTGGTAGGAGGAGCCAAGGTGGACCCCATTAGGGGGCAGATGAGCTGGCTTTGGGTTGGCCCCGCCTGGGGTCAGGCTGAAGGGCAGTGTCCCAAGCCGGGTGGGGAGGAGGGCACGGTGTGGGATTGAGGCGGGACCTGGTCAAGACACCGGTGTTAGGCCCCGTCCATGGGCCCCTGGGGAGCAGAGAACAACCACAGCGCAGTGTACCCCAATCTGCCCCCTAGGCCAGTGCAGAGCCAGGGTGGCCCAGAGAAGCAGGCTTGGCATGTTTTTAAGTCCTTCCTCGGGCTCCATCCCCATGCTTCCCACTCACCCCCAGCCGCCTTTGCTCTGTGGCAGGGATGATCCAGGCGATGCTCCCAGATTCCCAGAAGATCCTAAAAAACGAGCTGGAGATCATCAAAAGCCAACTCCATGCCCAGGCCAAGGTAACCACAGCAGGGAGAGGGGATTTGTTACGTGCATTATGGTAGTGCCTAGGGTTCCCCACTGGGCTGCACAGACCTCGACCAGGATCAGGGCCCCATTGGCCCGGTTGCTGCCCAGACACCTAATGAGAGCCAGTCCCTGCTCCAGCTTACAATGTAAACACACAAAAGGTGGGAAGGGAAACTGAGGCACATCGCAGCAAAGCGATTTGCCCAAGGCCACCCGGCAAGTTCAGTCCAGAGCTAGGACTAGAACCGTGGTGTCCTGTCGCCCAGCCGGGTGCCCCATGCGCTAAACCCCACTGCCTCTCCAGCCCAGCTCCCTTTCCATCTACACTCAGAGGCCCTGGGAAATAACCAGAGGCGGCGGGGCTGGGTGTCAGGGCTCGGTCCGTGAACCCCCTCTGTTGCGTGTCTCTGTGACAGGCCTTCGAAGCCCTGAGCCACTCGGTCTCCCTGCTGGAGCAGGAGAGCAGCCTGCAGCAGCGAAAGATACAGCAGCTGGAAGGTGAGACACTGCTCAGTCCCCGTCAGAGCCAGCTCTCCCAGCAGGGGATTATCTCCCGTCTCCATTGTGCTGGGCGCTGCACAGACACCCCCCGGACCGAGATCAGGGGCCTCCGTGGCTCCAGGCGCTGCACAGTTCCCTGCCCCCGACCGAGAACGGGGCCCTGCCCAGTCATAGAGCAAGCGACAGGTCCTGCACTGAATATTTCACCACAGAGAGAGAGACAGGAAAAAGCATTGTCTCCATTGTAGAAATGGGGAAACCGAGGCACGGGGAGGGACAGTAGCTCACACAGGGAGTCAGTGGCAGAGCTGGGACTTGAACCTGGAACTCCTGGTTCCTAACCTGGGGCCTGAACCACCGGCCCAGCCTGCATCATTTCCCAGAAGGGCTGGGATTGTCGAAGGCACCAAGGGCCGCTGGGCTCCTAATTCCCCTTTAAAACCTCCGCCTAGAACGTTTTCAGTAGCTCCTCCCCAGATAGCCGCTCTAGCTCCTCCCTTCTCTGTAGCTCCTCCCCCAAAATAGCCCCGCCCCCATCAAGAGCCCCTCCTTCCTCTATAGCTCCTCCCCCATCCGTAGGTCCTCCCCTCAAATCCACATGGTAATGTTTGAGTGGCTGTAAAGCGCCCCCCTCTGCTCTCCACAGAGGAGTTGAGCCGAGCCTGCGGCCCAGCCCAGGGGGAGATGTTCGAGCGGCTGGTGGACGGGAAGATCTTGGAGGTCTGGGCTGCCATGGCCAAGGAGGTGGAAGGGCTGCAGGAGTCCCTGCTGGAGCGTCCCGACCACCGCATGATCCAGCGGGGGGACTCGCTGGAGAACCTGTCCTTGGACATCCTGGAGAGGTTAGACCGGGCATGGGGGGGCTGATTCCACAGCAAGGGGGGGGCTCCCAGATCTGCTGCCCCGGGATCCCAATACCCCTCCCGCGACTGAGCAAGAGACAGGCCCCGCACTGAAGAGTGTACCCTCTAGACAGACAAAGGAAAGATCATTATCCCCATTGGAGAGATGGAGAAACTGAGGCACAGGGCGGGGCAGCGACTCGCCCAAGGTCACACAGGGAGTCAGTGGCAGAGCTGGGAGTTGAACCTGGATCTTCTGAGTCCTAGTCCAGGGCCCGAACCGCCAGCACCTGCCCCTCTCCCAGCAGCCCCGTGCACCCATCGCCCGCCCGTGCATGGTCCCTGTGGGGCCAGGCATGGCACAGACACCTGGTGAGAGACAGTCTTTGCCCCAAAACTAACTAGATAAAAGCTGGGAGGGGAAACTGAGGCACGGAAGGGTCCCAGCTGCAGGGCTGGGAATAGAACCCAGGCATCCAGAGTTTCAGGCTGGGTCCCAAGTCGCTGGAGCCTGCCTGCCCCCCATGATGTGACCACCTTGAGCGTCACGGAGCTTCCAGCCGCAACTGGTGGTGGTGGTTTCAGAGCAGAAAGGGGTGAAATCTTGGCCTCACGAGGCGCCTAATTCCTGTGTGGCCTTTAAAAATCTCCCCCAAGAACATTTTCAATGGTAGCCCCTCCCACTTCAATAGCTCCTCCCCCAAGGAGCCCCTCCCTCCTCAGCAGCTCCTCCCCCCAGATTGACTGCCCTGGGCCCAGGATATCACCCAAGGGGGTACCCAGACCGCGCAGCTTCTCCAAGCCCCTGTGGTGGTGGGAGCCCCCCGCTCTGTGGATTTCCCCAGCCCGACCTGGGGCAATGGTGCCGGGAGCCTGTGGCTTTCAGACGACTTTCCTCTTCCTGTAGCAAGAAATTCCTCTGGGAGGAGCTGGAGGCAGTGCAAGGTGAGATGAGGAGGATCCATCAGAAATTGAGTAGGTACCCAGCAGAATATCCCTTTCTTTGCCCCCAGCCCTCAGGTGGCTATGGGTAAAAATCCCCCGGGTGGGTGCATGGCACAATCCGCCCTCCAGAGCACGCTCCGGCCCTGGATCTCCCAGCTGGGTCAGCTTGTCCGGAGGGGAAACCGAGGGCCTGGCACAAAGTTCAGGCCATGAGCCTGTGATAGAGCTGGGGATAGAACCCAGGAGTCCTGACTCCTCGTCCAATCCCTCCTCCTTAATCCTAACTATTACACCACACTCTCTCGAGGAACCAAACCCAGATCTCTGCCTCCCAGGCCCAATGCCTTAACCCCGGGGTCACCTGTCCTCTCTGCCTTGTAGCCCTGCTGGGAGGCAGCTCTGCGTCATCAGCCCCGTTTTCCAGGTGGGAAAACTGAGGCCCAGAGGCGCCGAGCGCTCTGCTGAGGGCCCCACTGCAAGTCGAGGGGCGGGAGCAGCGCTGGGCTCCAGCGATTCCAGGCGGCAGGGCCAGATGTGCCACTAGGAGCATCTGGTTAGCTGTGAAGCCCATTCTGGGAGAGTCTGGGTGGGGTGCGGGGAACCCTGAACTGGGGTCTCCGGTTTTTCTCTTCCGCAGAGGATCAGGAGGACGATATAACCAAGAACCTCGTCAGCATAAAGAAAATGCACGAGAATCAAGTGAAATGCAGGAAGGTGAGACGTGGGGGAGGGGAGGAAGAGGTAAGGGGGTGGGGCTACACGATGCTCCTCCCCCTTGGCAGTCCATTCACAAAGCAGGCACTTTGCATCATACGTCACCCAGGCACACACTGCTGCCACGGGAGAGCGCCCCCTATCGAGCCCCTGCCGCACTCCCTGCAGGACAGCGCCCCCTAGTGCCGCACTGGGGCTAGCACTGGCTGCCAGAGGAGAGCGCCCCACTCTGCTTCCTGCAGGACAGCACCCCCTAGCGCCACACTGGGGCATTGGGGTCACCACTGACTGTGAGGGGAGAACGCCCCCTGCTGAGCCCCCCCCCAAGCCGTATAGCAGATCTCTGTGCCCCAGTATTCACTAGAACAGCCCCCCTCTCTCCCCAGATCCTGTCGCAGCTGAAGGGCAAAGGGCCGGGCGCAGAGGGGGCCCCGGAGTCCGTGGGCAGAGGCAGAGATGCCAGGCCGGTCAAAAAGGAGCTGAATGATATATGGTAAGGGTGGCCAGGCCGGAGCTTGCTGCTGGGGAAGGGGCTCCCCGTCCCCCAGCCCCTCTCCATGCTGATCTGTACTGGAGCCCCCCATCTGTCCTGTTCCCCCCCACCACCTCTCTGGGCTCTCATTGCAGCCACTAGGGGGCAGCAGTGACTGCCAAGGGAGAGCGCTCCCTACTGAGCCCCTGCCCTGCTCCCTGCAGCACAGCGCCCCCTAGTGTTCTCTGCATCGCCTCCCTTTGCCCAGTGCTGAGGTGAACGTGGCACCACCCTGCCTGTGTCCAGATTTGAACCCTGGGCCCTGCAGGGCTATAGGCCAGAGCTAAAGGAGCAGCTCTGTGAGCCGGCAGCAGTAGTAGGTTATGTTCTTTCACACATCAGTCACTAGAAGGCGCTGAAGAGAAGCCTTGGCTCGGGGTCCCTGCGTAACTGGGATATCCCCAGCCCTTGCAGTCTGTTTGCACCATCACCTCAGCACCCCCC
>NC_048313.1:25627841-25656135 GCF_013100865.1 Trachemys scripta elegans | reverse complement strand
AGCTAATAGCGGACTGGGGGGCAACCGCCCCCATCAGCAGCCATTAGATACACGTGTGATGCCTTTTCAAGCCAGTAGGTATAACTGAAGGTGGAACCACCAATGACCCATCTGCCTCCTGGTTCCACCACTGCTCAAAATGTCGCTCCGCTGATGCTAAGAATCCGGAGTCTATTGAGGAGGAACATGGCACAGACAGCACCCTTGCTTGGAGAACCCATTCTTTACAAAATGAGACATGGACTTTCATTCACCCTGCACTGAATTGTAGCCACTTCTGGGGTGGAGCGCAGTAGCTGCATAACAACATACAGCAACACTGCACAGGGATTGCTCGCCCAGCACTGAAATGCAGATACCTCTGGGGTGGAGCACAGCAGCAGTGTAGTAACACAGCAACACTATACAGAGATCACTAACCTGGCACTGAAATGATGCCACCTCTGGGGGGGTAGGAATGCAGCAGCTGTTGAACAGCCACAGAGCGACACTACTCACAGTTTAGAGCAGGGTGTGAAGAAGACTCTCACTTCCATTCGAAAGCTCTGGGGGAGTTTACAGAAACAGAACATGCTGTTAACTGAGCGGAACAGCAACCAGGACACAATAGATTGGGTCTGCACTGCGGGTAACCAGACAACAGCTCTGCCAGGAGGGATTTGTTCCGATTGATGGAGGAGGGATGGGGCAGGGAGCCAGTCAAGCCTGGGGAACAAATTCCTTTTCCGGGACGCTTTGCTCCAGGATCTTGGAGCCCAGGCTCTACGGCCATTAATTACTGCACCACCCAGCTGGAAGGGAAGGGCTGGGGCAGGTCTCTGCGCTCCGCATGTCACAAGCAGACAAGGCAGAACGAACCATGTCACAGAATAAATCAATTGCATAGCCTGGACTAGAACCCAGGAATCCTAACTGCCAGCTCTCTGCTCTAACCATTAGCCCCCACTCCACTTGCAGTCAGGATTGAACCCAGGAGTCCTGATTCCTAGACCCCCCCGTTTCTCTAACCCAGTGGTTCTCAACCAGGGTTATGTGTGCCCCTGGGGGTACGCAGAGGTCTTCCAGGGGGTACATCAACAGGCTACATAAAAAGCATTAGCGAAGTCAGTACAAACTAAAATTTCATACAGACAATGACTTGTTTATACTGCTCTATATACCATACATTGAAATGTAAGTACAGTACTTATATTCCAATCAGGGCCGACGAGGCAGGGGGGAAGCCGGTACAAATTACCGGGGCCTGGCGGTCCGGAAGGGGGTCTGGCTTCCCCGGCTTTCCCCCCTCTCAGCCCTTGCTGGGGGGCCCGAACCAGCTGTCGGCGGCCCTGATTCCAATTGATTTATTTTATAATTATATGGTAAAAATGAGAGAAAGCAATTGTCAGTATTACTGTGCTGGGACACTTTTGTATTTTTATGTCTGATTTTGTATGTAAGTAGTTTTTAAATGAGATGAAACTTGGGGTACGCAAGATAAATCGGACTCCTGAAAGGGGTACAGTAACCTGGAAAGGTTGAGAGCCACCTCTCTAACCCACTAGACCTCCCACTGCTCCCACAGCTCCGGATAGAAATCAGGAGTCCTGACATCCAGCCCCCTGCTCTAACCATTAGACCCACTCCTTTCCTGAAGCTGGTGATAGAACCCAGGAATCCAGACTCACACCCCTGTATGTTGTGTGCATAATAGTGATGTGACTATAGGGTTACCATATTTCAACAATCAAAAAAGAGGACACGGGGTGCCGCCCTAGTCCCGCCCCCTCCCACTTCCCGCCCCCTCAGAATCCCCCTACCCCCTACCTGTCCCTTCCCACCCCCTATCTAAGTCTCCCTGCTCCCTGACTGCCCCAACCGCTCTCTACACCCCCTTCTCCCGACAGCCCCCCCAGAACCCCTGACCAATCTAACCCCCCGTTCCCTGTCCCTTGTCTGCCCCCCCCCACCAGGCCGAGGGAGAGTTGCAGGCTCCATGTGCAGCCAAACAAATAAGGCACTGTTCTGTGGGGGAGGAGGGAGCAGGGGAGGGGGAGGGACTCTGGCTGCTAGAGGTCCCAGTGGCTGCGAGCGGCTTTCAATCAGGCCCAGATGTCCAATCAGCCACACCGCACTCTGCATGAGGGGAAGGGGGAAATCCCGGACATTTCTACCTTATTAGAAATCCCCCCCGGACGGCCATTTAAAGCTAAAAAAGCCGGACATGTCCGGGGAAACCCGGACGGATGGTAACCCTAAGTGACTAGAACCCAATCTCTGCAATTGGACAGAGATACTTTGCAGTGTGCAGCTTTGCTTGGCTCATGGGGCCTTAATGGAGAAATTCTGTAGCCATTGGGTGCCCTCTGGTGGCTGGAGGTAGCTCAGTGGGACTTAGACATACAGTCCGTGCTGTGATATCCAGGGCTGATGAAGGCCCTTACTCAGGCAGAGCTCACTTAGGGCAGCTGGACAGTCAGCCCCATGGTGAGCTGCGGACTCTGGCCACCGGGATTGGATGCCTGCAGGGAGATGTGACCAGAAGTTAATGGGGCTGGGAGTGACCTTAGCTCCGGCAGCATCCCCTCTCCTGCTGTCAATGAGCAGCAGCAAGGGGCAAGTCTAACGACTGTGGATCAAACATAGGCCCTTCAGCACCAGAGACCCAGGCCTCTCTCTTGAGCCAAAGGAGGAGATCCCTTGGCTGGAAATCAGTAGCAGGTTGTTATCTTAAATTGCCCACTAGGGGGACACATGCACCAAGCCAGGGCAGCTTTGGGCCAGCCCAGAGTAGAGGTCCATGTAGGATGTGCCCCAGCCAGGGCCGGCTCCAGGCACCAGCGAAGGAAGCAGGTGCTTGAGGCGGCCAATGGAAAGGGGTGGCACGTCCGGACCCTCAGCGGCAATTCGGCGGCGGGTCCCTCAATCCCTCTCTTCCTCTTTGAGCTGCTGCCAAAGTGCCGCTGAAGAGGAAGAGAGGGAGCGAAGGACCCGCCACCGAATTGCCGCTGAAGGATGAAGCGATGCGATTGAGCTGCCACCGAAGTGCTGCCGATCGGCTTTATCTTTTTTTTTTTTCCCCGCTTCGCTGCTTAGGGCGGCAAAAAAGCCAGAGCCGGCCCCGGCCCCAGCCCCCGTAGAGTTGCGTCAGCTGCTGCCATATAGCTGCCAGCTCCCAGCAACCGTGATGCCCAGCAAGGCACTGGGCAGTGCATTGCTAGTGCCCGTTGCAGCTGTTCACCAGGCTATTGGGGAGGGAAGGAAGGGTGAGGATGAGCCCCCCCCACCAGGGGAACGGCTGGGTTGGCTGGAGGGGCCTGGCTGGCAAAGTTTTGTTTGAAATGATTGACAGTTTCAATGCTCCTGGGATTTTCTCAGATTAGAAATGATCTGGCGCCTGGAGCTTCGTTACGGGAGGTCGCGCCCAGTGTGTCTTTCTGTAGGCCGGGCCACGCATCTGCCGGGCCCTGAGCCCCCACTCCAGAAATCACAGCACCAGGAAAGGTTGATGGGAGTGGATGTGACCAGAATCCACAGAGCTCTGATCAGAGTGAGGGTAGCAAGGGCCCTGGCTTGGGGGCTGGAGTTGGAGGGTGAGCAGCCCGGGGATAGGGAGCTAGTTGGAGTTGGGGATGAGGGGCCTGGCGGTGGCAGTAGGGGTTGGCTGGAAAGGGGGGGGGCAAGAGACCTGGGTAGGGTCTGCTGGTTAGAGTTGTGGGGGTGAGGGGCCCGGCAAGGGGGCAAGGGGCCCAGCGAGGGTGTGAGGGGAGGGTGGCTGGAGGTGGGGGGGCCAGGTGCCCAGCTGAGGGAGTGGGGAGGCTGGGTGGAGGTGTGGGGCAAGGGGGCCAGCTGAAGGGAGAAGACTGGTTTGAGTGGGGCGAGGGGCCTGGCTGAGGGGGAGCTGGGTGGAAGTGGGGAGAAAGGGGCCTGGTTGAGGGGGGCTGGGTGGAGGTGGGGGGTGAGGAGTCTGGCTGAGGGGGGAGGCTGGATGGAGGCAGGCAAGAGGCCTGACTGGGGAGGGGGGTTGGTAGAGGTTGGGGGCAAGGGACACTGCTGAGGGGGGGGGCACTGGTTGGAGGTGGGTCTTGCATCCCAGTGGGGGGCCTGACCGCAGTGTGCTGAGGCCCCACTACCCCAACCCCGTTCTCGCTTTAACCCTGCCCGAGGCCCCCGTCTCCTGGGTGGGGGTTCAGTGGAGACCTGCATGGCTCCGTCACCAGGTGCCTGCCCACTGGTACCCAGGCCTGGCCCCCCCATAGCCCCAGAAGTGGGGGGCTGCAGCATTCAACCATCACCAGCCTTGCACACACAGACCTGCCAGCACCCCAGTTGCTTTATACTCAAATCAATCACTGGTGGGGCTGGGCCCCTCCATCAGTGACACTAGAGGGAACTGGGCCCCTCCATCAGTGTCACTAGGGGCCGTCGCCCAGTGTCACAGACACTCCCCAGAGCACGGCAGGGAGAAGCCAGGGCGCGCACAAGGGCAGGAGCAGAGCAGGGGCAGAACCCAGGAGTCCTGACTCCAGCCCTGCCCCGCCCACAGCTGAGTCCCACTTCCATCCACAGGACTCGAGGGGGCGTGGCCCCGGGCTCGGCGGGAGGGGCTCAGAGGGAGCGTGACGTCACACTCAGTGGGCGGGACGAGTTCCTTGCCCCCGCCCCGCACTCAGACCCGGAAGCGGCAGCGGCCCCGGGACAGCAGGAGGCAGAGATGGCCCCGTCCGGGCTGAAGGCGGTGGTGGGCGAGAGTGAGTGCAGAGCTGGGGGGTCTGAGCCCGGTCGGGTGTGGGTCTGGGGGGCCAGGGGCCAGTTGGGGGGCCTGGGAGGGCAGGGCGGGGCGGGGCGCTCTAGGAGTCAGTCGGAGCAGAGAGCTCCCCACCCCCGCCGGCCTGTCACACACCAGGAGGGGGAGGAGGGTGTCTGCCCCACCACCAAGGGCCGCCCACTCCCATAGGAGCTGCACCTGGGGGGGGGCGATGGTTCTTTCTATCGGGGTGACTCCTGCCCTCACATTTCCCTGGCACCCCGACTGCATCTCTGCCCCGTCACCCCGCCTGGCTGCTCAGCCTCTGACAGAGGACTCCCTAGTGGCCAATGCTGCCTGATGCCCTGTGTGTGTGAGGGCTGTTTGTGGTTTCCCCCACCTCTGCACCCCAAAGGATGATCGGGAGCCCCCCCAATGACACCCAGCCAAGTATTGGGTGAAAGCTGCCCCAGTGCAAAGCCGAGTTGCCAGAGATCCTTGAGCAGTGCCCAGGCTTTGCGTCCTCGCTCCTGGAGGGGCACTTCCTGCTTCAGAGCTCGCTTTAAGTCAGCTTCTTAAACTCTCTGGCCTGTCCCAGGGACAGGTCAAGCTGCTGAGCTGGAGGGATCTCCGCAATAGCTAGGCAGGATCCGGGGACTGAAATCTGCTTCTGTGCACTGTTGGGTTCTTTGGTCCAGGCCTCTGTGTCTTAGATTGATGGCTGGCCCCCATTGCTGTGGTATTAGCCTCACCATCCCCTGGCTATTATCCCCTTTGTGCAGAGGGGCAGTTGAGGCACAGAGAGACTCAGCAACTTGCCCAGGGTCACACAGGGAGCAGAGAATTGTGGCAGAGCAGAGAATTGAATCCATGGTGTCTCAGATTCAAAGCTTGCACTCTCAAATCCTCACCCCTGGGCCATCCTTCTTCTCTTGCAGCTGCCTCAATCCTGTCTGCTCTGTGTGGATGTTAAATGTCCTGCTGCGCTTTGTGAGGTTTTGTCCTGGTGTTCTGTGTGGAGGTCGCTGTGCTGAGCCCCAGAAGTGGCTGCATTTTACATAGTTCATAAAGAAATATAGCAACGTTTATAATTATTATTAAAGTCTCAGTCGCACCAGGCCAAGAGATTAGGCAAGCGAGCCGTGGGCTCTGAGTTGTGTATTGCTCAAGGCCGCACACAGGCAGCCACTAAACTCTGTGCCAATTTCCCCATCGCTGAAGAGGAGGTGACAATTACCCTTTCGGGTGGTGGTGGAGATTTAATCCCCTGCTGCTTCAGTCTGTATAGCGTATTCGACATGCAGGGCACTTTACAAGTGCTGGTGGTTGTTGCTTTCACCACCACTTTCTAGTGCCTGTCCATGATTGGTCATCCAGGAGTGGTTTCCCATTGATGTAACATCCAGGATACAGGAGGGATAAGGATCTGTCCTCCTTATGCCATCTCCTTAAGCTCCCCTGCAAACCATGTCCTGCTTGGGTTTGGACTGGGGAAGCTCCCCAAGGCTCAAGACACAGGTAGAGGGAGACATCTGGTGATTTTTCAGGTTTTGACCCAGTTTAAGCACTACGTGGGGGGGAAGAGGAGAAACTGGCAAGAAGTTATAGGCTAGCACTGATCCCATAGTTGGTCATACAACAGATGCCTGGACAACTCATTCGTTCATCTGACACCCCTGTGAGGGAGGTGGATAGAGATTAGAGCTATACTGGGCAGAGAAACCACCAGGTGAAGTTAGGATTTGTGAGATATTGGAAGCTGTGTGAGGCAGGGACTGTCTCTTTTGTTCTGTGTATCCAGCGTCTAGCACAGTGGGGGCCTGAGCCAGCTCTGGGGCTCCTGGGTTAGGTGCTACTGCAATGCGTATAGTAGGTATACCAGGCAAGGGAGCTCCACTGCCAGGTCTCTTCCGGAGAGCGGATTCTGACATAGCTGTGCAGGCCTCTTTCCAAAGGCTTTGCACTGCGGTCGCCTTGTCTTTCCTCTGGAAAGATCCAGTAAGATCAGCACCTGATGCTCCAGTTAAACAGCCATCTGGGGAATGCTTGAAGGCAGAACATTGCCGTCTTGCGTGCTTTATCAGAGGCCTCTCCTTGCGTCTCAGTAGAGACGGAATACTGAGCAGCTGAGATTAGGTGCCCTACGTTGATGTAGAGAGGTGTCATGCCACTAAGGCCTTGTCTGTGTTTGGGATTCCGTTCAGCAACCAGGAGCCAGTGTGGTCGTCCTGGTATCAATCCCACAAATGAGGAGGAAAGCTGTGATTTGCACTGCTTGAAACGCAGGTATAGCACAGTTTGCTCCCATGCAAATTTTCTTGGCTATTTTTGTCTGTTACACTCTTTTCCCTTCACCAGCTGTCTTGTCTCCTTAGACTGTCAGCTCTCTGGAGCAGGGACTGGCTGCTCCTCTGTCTGTACAGTGCCTAGCACAGCACCAGTTCTTGGCTGGTCCCCAGGCACTACAGTACCCATGATCCCTAGCTCTCATCTAGTGCTTTTCGTGAGTAGAGTGCAAAGCACTTTGCAGAGGAGGTCAGTATCATTGTCTGCCTGTTACTGATGGGGAAACTGAGGCACAGAAAGGGGACGTGACCTGCCCTTGGTCACCCAGCAGGCTAGTGACAGAGACATGAATAGAACCTGTGTTTCCTGAATTGCATCCTGTGCTTTCTCCCCTTGACCACACAGCCTACACTTGGTCTTTGCACCCGTTGCTAGTCACCAACGGCTGAATCCCAAGGATAAACCAGGCCTAAAATTTGATCTTCCCAAAATATCACACAGAGCATTTACTGACCTCTTTCCCCCGCATCCTCCCCCCGATCGGTTGAAATAAGCAAAGAGTAAATTATGGGATGCTGTATGGGCTTCAACTGTAGGGTCTCTGTAATGTTGATCTCCTGCAATGTAACAATTACGCATGGTGCAATTTGCTTCTTGTTTGTAACCGGTTAAGGAGAAATGGGTCACACTTTGTTTTAGGACTCCGTTTTGAAAGGGTTATAAATAAGATATTTGAATGAATGGGTAACCAGTTACAGAGTCTACTGGATAGGTAACACCTTTCACTGGGGCGCTTAACCATCTGACACATGCTACTCACGTCTAACATGCTTATAACTTCTGTTAACCTGTTGTATGTAGAACCTTAAAATCCAGGCTGTCTGAAAGGGGATTATTTGCAGTTAGCTGTTATGTCCTTCTTGGTTTTGCTCTAACTACTTTGCTGTAGAAGAAAGAAGGGCTTAGTCAGAAGCATTAACATTAAGTGACGTCGGCTGCTAAGAGGCAGAATTCAGCTGGAGAAAAATGAGTAAGCAGCAGACAAAGTAATCCACATAGCTTAGGTTCCTGAATAACAAGAATGGACTGTAACTTTACATTCTCTCTGTTGGGGAAGGTGCGGCAGTTCTTGGAGAGCTGGGGAAAATATCTTTGTTTTTTCAGTTGTTTGTTCCCTTTGGAAAATTCCATAACTTGCGAACACTGCTGTGTTTGCTTGCAGCAGCTGTTATCAGAACCAGGTCACAAAGGGAACGAGGGGAATGGAGGGAGAGTTTGGAGCGAATGTTCCATCCAGTCCTGTGACTAGCAAGCAGCGAGCCTGCGGAATTCCTAGCAGTGCTAGACCCAGGAGTGAGGAGCCCGGGCTGGGTATCTGCACAGGGAAGAACATTTGTAGCCAGACGCTGGCAGAGGACGATGTGACTTCACTTAACAGGATGTCAGCAGACCGGTGCCGGAGTTCCCCTTGTCCACACAGCGAAGCATTGCACACTTGGCCAGGCGCAGCAGAGCCTGATGCACTTGCCACTGCTGGAGCTGGGAGACCCCAGGAGCTCAGGTTCTGTTGTGGGCTGGAAGGTTCGAGGATCGGCGCGAGTCAGACGCCAGGCTAGCTCTAGACTGACTGAATAAAGCAGCCTTTGAGTTCAGTGCAAGGCAGCCTTAGGGAGAGGAGAGAGTGATCCAGCACGGTCAAACGTCACTGCAATAGGGAAGTACTAATGCCTTTGTCCGAGGCACTGGTGAGGCCTCATCTGGAGCACTGTGTCCAGTTCCAGTCACCCGTGTTCCAGGGAGATGAATTCCAGCTGGAGCAGGTGCAGAGAAGGGCTACTAGGATGCTCAAAGGAATAGAGGAGCCTAAAGGAGCCTGACTTGTTTAGCTTAGCACAGTGCAGGTTGAGGGGGATCCCTCTCAAAATACACTGGGGTGCCAGGGACAGGCAGAGCTACTGAAGCTGATGGACCGTGTTGGCCCAAGAACTAATGGGGATAAACTGGCCAGGAGTAAACTGGCTGAGCTTCCACCAGGCCCTGGAGAGGCCAGGCTGCAGCCTGCTCCATCTAACATGGAGGACAGCCCATTTCTCCTGCTATGTGGTGGCAGCAGCACAACCCCAGCTTCACCAGGTGCCACAATCCCCCAGCAACCAGACGCCATGGCCTCATGGCATACTACTGCCTTTCTGCAGGGCGGCAGGCAGAGAAACCTGAACTCTCCTCAGCCCAGACTGTAGCGCTGTAATCACCATATGCTAGTCCCAGGCTGCCTTTCCCTGGAGCTGGAGACAGAGCCTGACCGGCAGCATCTGAGCTCAGATCAAATCCTACGTCGTGACACAATACAAACAGACCAGACCTGGCTCCTCCAAGCCCTGAATCTGGGTGGATAGAGATCTCCAGACTCTCACTCAGTTCCCCTTCTCCCCTTTGTGACAGCCACTCTGAGCAAACTCACAGAACCCCAGAGAGGTTCCCCCTTTGCGAATTACACAGGAACATCAGAGAGGCAGGAGCCGCCTGGCTCCATGAGTCCAGTACCGGCTATTGCAGGCTGCCCTATCATCCAATCCTCTTCAGAAACTGATCATGCTCCATCTCCAAGCTAGCTAGGTTCTCTCTCCCCATTGCACCTATTGGGACGCTGTTCAAGCCATCAAACCCTTAAAAATTGGGAAAGCTCCTCGCAAGGATAACTTGAATGCAGAATTGTTCAAGGTAAATCCTAAATTATCAGCATCTATCCTGGCCTCTCTATTTACGTCAGTCTGGGAAAGGGAAAAAGTGCCAGATGAGTGGACCAATGGGGTTATAGTGAAGATACCAAAGAAAGGAATCATAGAACATTAGGGTTGGAAGAGACCTCAGGAGGTCATCTAGTCCAACCCCCTGCTCAAAGCAGGACCAATTCCCAACTAAATCATCCCAGCCAGGGCTTTGTCAAGCCAGGCCTTAAAAACCTTTAAGGATGGAGATTCCACTACCTCCCTAGGTAACCCATTCCAGTGCTTCGCCACCCTCCTAGTGAAATAGTGTTTCCTAATATCCAACCTAGACCTCCCCCACTGCAACTTGAGATCATTACTCCTTGTTTACTGAGAACAGCCGAGCTCCATCCTCTTTGGAACCCCCACCCCTTCAGGTAGTTGAAGGCTGCTATCAAATCCCCCCTCACTCTTCTCTTCTGCAGACTAAATAACCCCAGTTCCCTCAGCCTCTCCTCATAAGTCATGTGCCCCAGCCCCCTAATAATTTTTTTTGCCCTCCACTGGACTCTCTCCAATTTGTCCACATCCCTTCTGTAGTGGGGGGACCAAAACTGGACGCAATACTCCAGGTGTGGCCTCACCAGTGCCGAATAGAGGGGAATAATCACTTCCCTCTATCTGCTGGCAATGCTCCTGCTAATGCAGCCCAATATGCCATTAGCCTTCTTGGCAACAAGGACACACTGTTGACTCATATCCAGCTTCTCATCCACTGTAATCCCCAGGTCCTTTTCTGCAGTACTGCTGCTTAGCCAGTTGGTCCCCAGCCTGTAGCAGTGCATGGGATTCTTCCTTCCTAAGTGCAGGACTCTGCACGTGTCCTTCTTGAACCTCATCAGATTTTTTTTTTTGGTTCAATCCTCCAATTTGTCTAGGTCACTCTGGACCCGATCCCTACCCCCCAGCATATCTACCTCTCCCACCAACTTAGTGTCATCTGTGAACTTGCTGAGGGTGCAATTCTTCCCATCATCCAGATCATTAATAAAGATGTTGAACAAAACTGAGCCCTGGGGCACTCCGCTTGATACCGGCTGCCAACTAGACATCGAGCCGTTGATCACTACCCGTTGAGCCCGACAATCTAGCCAGCTTTCTATCTATCTTATAGTCCATTCATCCAATCCATACTTCTTTAACTTGCTGGCAAGAATACAGTGGGAGACCATATAAAAGCTTTTCTAAAGTCAAGATATATCACATCTACCGCTTTCCCCATATCCACAGAGCCAGTTGTCTCATCATACTCTCAGTGATTGTAATAACTGTTGTGGTATCACACTTTTATCAATGCCAAGCAAAGTATTGTATAAGATCATAGTCCAACGTATATCAGAGGCAGTTGATCGTGTTCTCAGAAAAGAGCAAGCTGGTTTTCGGAAAGGGCATGGCTGTACAGATCAGATCTTCACTGTATGAAACATAATAGACCAGTGCTTAGAATGGCAATGGCATACAACTCTACATAAATTTCATAGACTTTAAGAAGGCTTTTGATAGCATTTACAGGACCAGCCTGTGATGGGTTGGGTCACAGAGATCCCTCTGGGACTGTCACCTGATGTGCTGAAATTACCTCTGAGCCTGTTTTCCCTGCCAGCTTGGGAGTCCAGAACCCTGCTTTGTTAAGCCAGACACGCTAGTGTTGTCCCCACCCCCGCCTCATCAATAGAAAAGTACAAGGATTAAGATGGATTCCAGTAGCATGTGACATAGTCACATGTCACTGTAAGACCCCTAGTTTCCATTCTTCCTGGGTTGGCCCACAAGTACACAAGAAGGTTTAATGGTAAATAAACCATTTACAATCAATTGTCCTAGTCAATGGGAGCCATCAAGATTCTAAACCACCATTAATGGCCCACACTTTGCATAATTACAATAGGACCTCAGAGTTTTACTTCATATTTCTAGCTTCAGGTACAAGAATCATACATGCATACAGATAGGAGCAATATAGTCAATAGGTTATAACCTTTGTTATGATACCTTACAGAAGACCTTTTGCATAAAGCATATTCTAGTTGCATCATATTCATTTTCATAAGCATATTTCCATAAACATATGGAGTGCAATGTCACACAGCCTGTTGCGCATTCTGCGGGCATATGGAATTCCTTTCTGTATAATCATCATCAAAAGCTTCTATTTCAACTTTTCATGCAGTGTTGATCACAGCGATCTCAGTTTTGAAGTCAAAACAGGAGTACCTCAGGGGTATGTCATTGCCATTGACTGGGTAATGCGATGTACAACAGAAGACATGCCAAGAGGCATTAAATGGATACTCTTCTCATCCCTTGAAGACCTGGACTTTGCAGATGATGTCGCTCTCCTATCACATACCTAACACCATATACAAGAAAGAACTCTCGGGGTCCCTTCCAGCTCTATGAGATAGGTATATCTCCATATACTAGAACTACTCTATGCAGCACATTCAGCCAGCAAATTGGACTGAAAATCAATCGCAATAAGACAGATATCCTGACCTTTAATATTACCTCACCATCACCAGCATGGATAGAGGATTATATTCTCACCAATGTAGAAGCAGTCACATACTTGGGCAGCACCATCAGCCAGGATGGTGGAACAAGCCAGGACATCTGGAACAAAATCAATAAAGCCAGGAAATCCTTCAGGAGCTTAAATACAGTCTGGAAATCGTCAAAATACAACACCAAAACCAAACTCAAGATTGATCAGAGCTGCGTACTTTCAACACTACCCTATAGTGCAAAATGCTGGGGAATGAGAAAGTATGACATAAATCCAAACTGTCTTCATTCCATACAACTTACCTCAGAAAAATCCTCCATATCTTTTGGCTCAGAACAATCTCAAACCAAGATCTATTGACCCAGTGCAGCTAAGAGGATCTGAGCACCATCATTGCCAGGAGGGGTTGGAGACGGATGGGTCATGTGCTTCGGATGGAAACTGATTCCATCACCAGAGTAGCAATAAGATGGACACCTGAAGGCAAGCAAAAACGAGGCCGCCCGAAAACAACATGACACAGAGCTGTGGAAGCTGAGCTGAAAAACCTGGGGCACAGCTGGGGAACCATTGAAAGACTTGCCAGAAACAGACAGGAGTGTGAAGAAGCTTGGTCACTGCCCTAAATGCCAGAGGCGTAATAGGAACATGATGATGACATGCTACCAGTGTGATGCGGTGGCAGGAGGCCAGTGTTGTGTGTGCAGAGGCAGCACATTGCAGAGCAAGAGGGGGCAAGTTCTCTCTGTCTGCAGCTAGCCTTGGTGTGGCCACTCTGGGAGCGCTACAGGCAGTTTTCTGGGACCCAGGTGCAAGGGGGCTCTTGGCAAACTGGCAGAGGAGAGCTAACCAAATGGCACTGATGGAACTTCCTCAGGGGCTGGTCCCAGACTGGGGAACTGCCTGCCACATGAACTAGGGACTATCCCAAACCTCCCTACCTCATGCTCCAAATGCCAGGCACCCTCCTCCGGATGGTCTTCTCCAATATAAACACACAGCCAGAACCCTACCAAAACAAACCCCTCCTTGGTACACTCAGTTCTCCCCTGGGGAGGGAGGGAGAGAACGAACCACACGTGACAGTTGTTAGTCGCAGCTCATGCAGTGCTGTGGTGATGAGGATGGGATAAGAGCCTGAATAGAACAAAGGCGCGTGAGGTTCTGGAGTGGAGCTGGCCTGTGGTATTACTAAGGGCTGATGCTGATGGCTGTTCACCAGCTCGCTCCCCAGGACAAAGCTGGGGAGATCATTATGTACGTTGCAGTCGGAATGAGAGTTGAGAAGGGCCTGCTCAAAGGACAAAGGCAGCTGTGTTCCAGTAGCCGGAAGAGAGCTATTAGATGGGCTAGTTACTGGAGCTGGAAATTGTTCAATTATACCTGTTGTGGTGCAGGGGGGAGGGGATTGCAGTGCCCACCAGCCCCTTGTGCGCAACATTCTGAGCTGCGAGGGAGAAACGAGGGACAGTTCTGGGTCTCTCTCCGCCAAGCTGCCTAGCGTTTGGGATGGGTACCTTTGTAAACTCCCATTCCCCTGGCCCTGCTTTGATGGGAACCCTCGATAGCATCATTAGTAGGAGGGTGGGGCCCGGAGACAGTGCCCTAGAGGGAAGCCAAGCCCTACTGCTGCCCTGGAAGCGGGAGGGCGCTAGGATTTATGTGGAAGCCTGGCAGATCAGCGGCTGATACGTTTGAGGATCCAGTCTCCTGCTCCACAGCCACTGGGAGGCAGAGGGAATGTTCAGAGGGCTCTGTTGCATCTGTCTTCCCCTGGAAACAGCCCTGGGTGCAGGGGTGTGAAACTGACCGGGTCTGTGATGGTCTCCCTGATTCCCACAGGCTGCCTAATAGAAGGAGTAAAACTGGAATCCACCTGCAGTGTAGCAAAGCCCTGAGCAGCTGTGGAGAGCTGTCTCTGCAGACTCAGGAAGATGACGCTGCCTCAGAATCGGTGTTTGGGATGGGACATTTTTATCACTGTGAGAGCACAACCTGCAAGGCTACAGAAATTCATGGCTCAGGCCCCAGGTTTTCTAGGGAAAGTGTCCCCTCCCCTGCTGGAGAAGGGGGGTTTTCAGTCTCTGCCTTAGACACTGATCAGGCCCTGGCTGTGATGATAATCAGACACCAGTATCATTATCCCCATTTTACAGATGGGGGGGAAACTGAAGCACAGAGAGGGGATGCACAAGGTCACCCACCAGACCAACAGAGGAGCTGGGACTAGAACCTGGATCTCCCAAGTCCTAGTCAAGCGCTGTATCCACTAGGTCATGCTGGACTGGCAGTTTCCTGAAAATGTCCCGCTGGAGGGGGTGCTAGTGCAGGTTGGCCACTGACATTTCACCACAGTGCTGCACAGACCTGCTGTGAGCAGGAGAAATGCAGCTGCCGGTTATGCTCGTACTCCTGCTATCAGTGCTCCCGTTAAGATGCCTTCAGAAGATCAGCAGGGCAGGCAGAGCCTGCATCACGCAACTCACGATGGGGCTCACAGGGGCCCTGTGACCTAATGCTCACGTCCCATCTCCAGTGCGACCGTGCCTTGGCAGGGCTTACAGAAGGGCAGCAGTTCAGGGAGGCTGATAGCTCCAGGGACGAGGGGTGCAGAACGTTGCAGTTAGTTCAGCAAGTCTCCCACGTAAACAGCTCTTGGATTTAGAAATGATGTACCACCTGCGTGACGAGCCTGCCTGTGCTCCTTTAACTCGCCTTCGGGAGCGGAGCAAGGCTATTGAGCGGGCTAATGCATACGATCAGAGGACAGCTGCTCTCCTGAGTGTTGCGAAGGGACCCAAGCCCTGGCTTCCCTTCCCGCAGAGCCTGGCCAGCCTGGTGATTAAGGCTGGAGCTGAGAGAACGGCGCTCTGGAGTTCGAGCAGCAGGATGTTGTTTTTCCCCCATTATTGACGTGGCCGCTCAGGACGACGTGGGCGCGACACCTGCCTGCTCTCTCGGCGCGGGGGACTGTCTTGCACACGCTGCTTGGATGACTTCCCTGGAGGCCCCATGAAGGGACGAAGGCGGCTGCTTTAGAGACTATGAAGGTGCGATTCGAACTCGAGCCCCTGACCAGGACAGGGGCAAATTGTTCCTCCCATTAGAGCTGCTCACTGGAGCCAGCCTGTGCTAGCATGAGGAGACACTGTCCTATGATAACTCTGCTGGCGTTAATTGCTGGGTCCACCCTGTGTTCCAGCCGAGTGGTGCTCAGGACACCTGGGATCTATTCCTGGTTTTGCCACCAACCTGCCGTGTGACCCTGGGCAAGCCCCTTCCTTGCTCTGTGCCTTAGTTTCCTCTCCCGCCCTTTGGATGTTTGGCCTGTGAGCTCTTTGGGGAGGCACTGTCTCATTGTGTGTAGGTAGGGCACCTAGTGCAGCTGGACCCTCCATCTGAAGTGGGTCTTCGGGGGCTACCGTAAAACTACTAATAGCTGCCTGGTAGGAGAAACTCTTTAGCTGTTCCTGCCCACACTGTGAGGGCAAAGGGGTTCCTGTGCAGAATGACCCGGCTCAGATACGATAGCGAGGATTCCCCTGTCATGAGCTATGTGATGCTGCTTCGCTCCCCCCCCGCCAATGCCCGACACATGTCGTCGTTTGTAAAGGCCACAGGATAGCAGAAGAGTCCCCCGGCGGGCGCCATGGGGCCAGCACGTGGTTGCTCCCTAGGCATGTGTGCAGGGCTTGGTCCCATAACCGATGAGCAGGTCCCATTTCCATCTCAGCCTCGGGCAGCGATGGGGGATGCCTAAGGGAGAGCTGGGACTAGAACAGAACCCAGGAGTCTGGACTCCCAGGCTGGTGTTCATCCCTCTGGGGGCTGCTTTGCGGCCTGCTGGATCTGAGTGGGAAGTTCGGGATCTGATGCGAACCCTGTTGCTCCTTCTGATTGGCTATTTCCTCCTGCTGCTTTGTCTCCTTAGCATTTTCCCATTGCCCTGGAGCATTCTTCGAGCTGGGCTGTGCAGAGCCAGTCATTCCATCTGCTAGGAGATGAGTTTGCTGGGGCTCAGGCCAGTCCACAGTGGAGAGGGAGGGGGATCACGTGGCATGTCCTGTTCTCATCCCTGTGGTATTTCAGCATCTCCCAGTCATGGAGCTTAGTGAACCTCATGAGTCAGAGGTTAGTTGTTCATTCTTTCATCCTTTCCCTCCGGGGAGAATTGTGTGTGCTGTGGAGGGGTTTGCTTTGTTTAACTGTCTGCACTGCTCCATGTTTCTATCCGAGAAGGCCAGTTGGAGGAGGGCACCTGGCACTTGGAGCAGGAAATGAGGAGGTTTGGGATGGTCTTTAGCTCATGTGACTGGTACTTCCACTGTCTGGAACTGGCCCCTAGGGAAGCCCTGTCTCTTGCACAGTTTCACCCTCATGGCAGAAAGTGCCCTGGGGCCTGACAAGCAGCGCTGTCGACTGTGGTCCCCATCCTGGGCTCTGTTGGGCATCCTGGGCCGAGGCTATGGAGCGCCTTGGAGAGAAGGACCAATCGCTGGACCTTGACTCGATTAACCCCACAGCTGTTTGCTGTGCTGGCGTTCTCAGCAGAGGCGATGACGAGAGCAAACTCCGCTTCCCTGCCAGGTCCAGGTTGGGACACAGCAGGGCGCTGGGTGTGCACGCGTGTTCCCATGTCGCTGCCCATGCCAAATCTGTGCTGCGGGGAGATGGAGACCTCAGTCTCAGCACGGTCCGCAGAGCCCCTTTCGCCAGCACTGGTGCCCACGACAAACCCCCGAGCCCCGGTGTGACGTTGTGCAGTCTATATGGTTTTATAAAAACTTGATAATAAGTCAATATAATGTAACTGAGATAGTTTTAGAGAAAATACGGTAATAAGTGAATGTAACGTAACTGGGATATGCTTCATGCAAAAGATCTCTTGTAAGGTATCATTACAAAGCTTATAATCTACTGAGTATGATCATCTGATTTGTATAAATGTACCACTCTTGTATCTAAAACTAGAAATATAAAATGTAACTCTGAGGGCCTATCGTAATTGTGTAAAGTGTGGACCATTCATGATGGTTTGGAATCTTGATGACTCCCATTGTCTGCAGATGGCTGTATTTACCTGTGAGTCTTCCTGTATATGTGTGTGCTGGCAAGTGAGTAATGAAGTCTTGCAGTGACATGTGATCATGTCACCTGAACTGGAATCCATCTTTAACCTGGTGCTTTTCCAGTGAGGGGGGTGGAAACCCAGAGAGACAAAGAGTTCCCGCCTTATGCAAAAGATATATAAAGGGGGGAAGAGAACAGAGAGGAGGGAGGAGCCATCATGAAGAATCCCCTCGCTATCACCTGAGCTGCAACAAGAGCTGTACCAGGGGAAAGAATTGTGCCCAGGCCTGGAAGGTGTCCAGTCTGAGAAAAACTTACTGAAGCATCTCTGAGGGTGAGATTATCTGTATTCAGTTTGATTAGTCATAGATTTGCGCATTTTATTTTATTTTGCTTGTGACTTACTTTGTTCTGTCTATTACTACTTTGAACCACTTAAATCCTACTGTCTGTATTTAATAAAATCACTTTCTATTTAGTAATTCACTCAGAGTATGTATTAATACCTGGGGGAGCAAACAACTGTGCATATCTCTCTATCAGTGTTATAGAGGGTGAACAATTTATGAGTTTGCCCTGCATAAGCTTTATGCAGGGTAAAACGGATTTATTTGGGTTTAGACCCCATTGGGAGTTGGGCATCTGAGTGCTAAAGACAAGCACACTACTGTGAGCTGTTTTCAGGTAAACTTGCAGCTTTGGGACAGGAGATTCAGACCCTGGATCTGTGTCTGGAGCCAGACGGGAGTGTCTGGTTCAGCAAGACAGGGTGCTGGAGTCCTGAGCTGGCAGGGAAAGCAGAAGCAGGGGTAGTCTTTGCACATCTGGTGGCAGCTCCCAAGGGGGTTTCTGTGATCCAACCCGTCACACCCGGATCACGGTGCCGCCCAGCTCACTCAGTGCCGCCCAGCAGTGGATCCAGGCAGCTCTGAGAGCCACCTGTTCTCCAGGAGCAGTGGCACTTTGGCTTGTTGACACTACGCTTGTGCCCAGGGCACTGGAAGCATGGTTCCCCCCAGCTCTGGGCAAATGGGTTAGCAATGCAAGTATCTCCACATGCCACGGGAGCCCCCCGGGCTGGGCGTGCCGTTCTTGGTTGCTTGGTGTTCCAGTGCTGGCTCGTGGCGGCGTGCTGCATGGTGCTCTGCTAGGGGATGGCAGGGTTATGGTCTTTGTTCGGTGAATCGCGCCTGTCCGCAGCACCTGCCATCTCCCAGGGTGCCACGGTGCATCAGGGACTCCATGCATCCCAGCCCCGCTGAAATGCAGCCACCTCTGGGGTGAAGAGCAATAGCCTGGAGGACAGTCAGTGCAGTGCAAGGAGAGGAGATTCAGGCTGATTGCTACCGTACTCCTGCATAGGTGCCCACGCCGTGGGTGCTCCAGTGCTCGCGCACCCATGCAAAAAAATACAATGGGAGCTCAGAACCCACCAGCCACAGCTGTTCAGCAGCATGCCAATCAGCTATTTGGTGGCCGGGGGAGACGCTTGGGGGAGGGCAGGGGCCTTGGGGAAGGGCAGGGTAGGAAGAGGTGGGGTATTGGGGGAGGGGCAGAGTGGGGGGGGGGCCCTATGGTACTCTGGGACTTCTGGTGTCCATGCAGAATGGACAGGGTGTCAGGGTCTAATCCAGGAGATGCTGTCGGTGGCAAGGAACTCAGTGTCCATAACTGCAACGTTCCTGATTGCGAATCAGGATGTTGGTTACAAATCTTCAAAATTCCACAAGTGATTTAGGAGCCTAAATCTCATGGGCTGAGGCTCCTAAATGACTTAGGCTCTGTGGTCACTAAGTGCTTTTAAGATGTGTGCCCCTCCTGGTCATGCTGGTCTCTGTGAGCTGGGGGCCTGGCTGGCCCAGGGTGGTGGGACGGGAGGCAGAGAGCTGTGGAGAGGAGTCTGAACCCAGGCAGGGGTGGTAGTGCCTGGGAGTTTTCCCTGCCCATGGCTCTTGGCTGGCCTGGGTGAATGCATTGGCGGGTGCAGTTCAGTGGCTCTCAGACAGGCACCTGCCTCAGGAACAGCCTCTGGTTAGCAGCCCTGTTGGGATCCAGTCCGCACTTGGCCTGAATGCCCCTCGAAGGGAGGGTGGAGGCACCGCAGCTGGGTGGGCTGAGGGCAATGCCCATGCTACACCTGCTCAGTGGATAGTAGCCTCCAGGGCTGGCACTCTGACCTTCCGCTGCAACTTACCGAGGCTGCAGAAAGTGGATTCACCGTGCCGGCTCCATCGTATGGGGAAGGGCAGGTTGGCCATGAGTCCAGCCAGGGGATCTGGGCCACCCCTTGGCCTCCCTCCGGGTGTCACAGCCCAGGGGGGTCCACTCCAGCTGTGAGTGGTCAGCGAGAGATCCAGGGAGGTCAGGTTAGATGATGGGGACACACTTCGGTGAGGCTGAGGCACCAGATTCTCGGCAGCAAGTACAGGCCTAGGCGAGCCAAAGGCGGTGAGCCAGGGTTTTCCTGTCAGATGATGGGGCGGCTGGAAGGAGCAGTGGGGCTGGTCTCTAATCCCCTGGCCCAGCCCTGTGCCAAGGCCATTAATGCATTAGCAGCTTTGCTCTTTTGTACACAGCATCTGCGTGGCATGATGCGTGTTCTGGCCTTGGCACCAGCACTTGGGATGCCCCAAGTGCCAGGTGCTCCAGGGACTCGCTGAGAATGAACCCGTTCAGCGGACAGCTTTGGGGCAACGCTCTGGAGACCAGCAACAGTGTGTTCTTCCAAAATTTCTCCTTCCTGCGCTGTCATACTGTGCAGTTAGCTGGCAGCTGCTCTCCTCCCCAGAGGTGGCCGCATTTTGATCATGCAGAGAGTGCACTCTGGGATCTGAGTGGCTATAGACAGGGATGTTGGGGGATAGCAAATGATTGTCTGTCTGTGTGTATTCACGGGCTTCTCCCACGAGCATGGGGACCAAAGGGAAGTAGAAGCTGATCTCTGTGCATCATGGTGGCGACTTTCGGCAGGGTGGTCATTACCCTGGAGCTCGTGGTTAAGTCTCTGTTTTCATGTGTCTCCTCTGGGCTGTGGCGAGGATTGTGCCAGTCCCATGCCCATCTTGGGAAGTGTCTGAGAGCACATCCGCTTCTAGCGGGCGGTGGGGGCCTGGCTGGCTCGGAGGGGCAGGACTGGCCAGCAATCAGTCAATCTAGGCTAGTTGTTGTTAGTGAGTTCTGTCTTCCCACCGACAGCACCTTCTCTTGGGAGCTCCCTGGAGATCTGGGGAGCATGGGCGGGGGCAGCAAATGGTCTCAGTGGGTGCCTGAGTATAGCCAGAATGGTTACACTGCATCGTTGTGTGACCTCAGTGAGTCCCCACCCCGTGCCTCAGTTTCCCTATCTGGAAAAATGAGTTATACCTCCTTCCCAAGGGCTGGGTGAGACATTCTCTGAGCGACCCCCCCCCCCCCGCCCCCCCTGCTCTCCATTCTTGTGCTGAGGGATTCAGGCTGAGCTGAAAACACAGGGAAGGGAATGGGCCCCTACACTAGGTAGCATCAGGGTTTTGGGAAGTCCATCTGGATCCCATGGGAGCACTGAGCATGGCCCCTGCCATCCCGGGTGTGTATGTGTGGGGTGGGGAGTTGCAGCTCTGGGACACTCCAGCAGCATCCATGGAGCATGCAACTGCTGGCCCCTCTCCTCTGCCTAGTGGTGCTGCCCCCTGCTGTTGGTCTGGGTCTGTTCTGTGACCGATCTCCCACCACCTCAGTGCTGCAGCAACCGGTTGCTGATTGGCAAGATGCTGACGTGCCTGGGCTTACAGGGCTGATCCATCTGCCCCCTTCCTGGGCCCTTCCCCAGAGGCCTGGCATGGTTGCAGAGCCAGGGGGCAGCTTGTTAGATTTTAGCTTCATACGATTCTGGAAACCACGGCCATAGGCAGTTGCCCCGCTGCCTTTATCTCCGCTCTGCCCGGCCGCGAGTCGCCCCCGCGCAGGAAGTGACTTGCTGATACAAACGTGGGTTGTGCTGCAAAGATAATTTGTTCCCTGGACGGGTGCAGTTCTATAGCCACAGGCCAGTCCTGCGAGTTCTGGTGGCTCCAGCGCCGAGGCTGCCTCTGCCGTGCTGCCTGCTTGGATATTAAGGAGAGCAAACCCAGTCTGCTCGTGTCCTCAAGTGGGACAGGCCGGAAGCCCAGTCCAAGAGTGGCTGCTGCTCCTTTGGGGCTTACCCTTGCTCAGCATGGCCTCCGCGGCCTTGTGCATGCTGGACTCTGAGGGGTTAGTTGCTATGTGTTAGTCATTGTCTTCTGGCAACACCCTGCCCCGCTGTGTGGGCTGTGTTACTTCAGAAGCCCAAGCCACTGCTGAATCTCCAGCCCCAGCTGCAGTGGACAGGGCCTGTGGCTAAATCCAGACCACAGGCCTGGGGTTTAAAAGACCCTTGGAAAGTGGATTCAGTTCAGATGTTCCATGGTTGCCCCCAGAACTGGGATAGAGCAAAAGTGGTCCACAGCTCAGGATGGCCGGTGGTGCTAATAACCCTTAGCTCTTCTCTTAGTTTTTCCTCAGTAAATCGCACACTTAGGAGGGCCTGACACGTGACTTTTGAATACTTGGGCTGGGCCATACTGCCCTGGTTCAAGAGGGGTCTCTGAACAGGAATAGCAGGGGGCTGCAGCTCAGGAATGAGGGGCATCTGCAGAGCCGTGAGGGGTTGAACCCAGGACTGGAATAGCTGTGGGTCAGGAGTGAGGGGCACTGGCACAGTTGGTGGGGGCAGCCCAGGGCTGGCGTGGGGGGCCGTAGCTGCAGTTCAGGGCCAAAATACCTGGGCGGAGTTGCGTGGAGAAAGCAGGTTCGTGTCTGCCTTCGCCATGTCTGGATCCAGTCGTGCTGCCAGCCCCTTACCTTGCACTAGAGCCCCACGTGCCCTGATGAACGGGGCGTCTGTGTGCCGCAAGTGTAAAGGAACTGCGGGAAAGGAGCCGGGAGGCCAGCGCGTCCTGGTGCAGAATAGCCCCTGGAGCCTCATTAGGGCCGAGCTGCCAAGTCCTGGTGGGGTAGAGATGGGGTAGGGAGAGGCATTGCTTGAATTATGGGGGAAACATAGTGTGTTGGGCAGTGCGCTCACGCACACCCGCTACCGGGAGTGGGAGTGAGAGTGAGAGCACAGGTCAGGGTCTCAGGGCTATTGGGTCCTATTCCCAGCTTTGCTATGGACTCACTGTCTAACCTGGGTGAAAGGACTTCTGGTCCCCAGGCCTCCGTTTCCTCACTCTAACATGGGGATAATGCCCACCGCTGGGGGGGCTGAGGCTCACTCTGTTAACACTTGCATAGCCCTTGGCAGTGTTACTGCATCCGTACCTATGTCCTGACACCTTCCTTCATTGGGGCAGCTGCTTCTGGGGTGTGTTGACCTCTGTGTCGCAGCTCGAGAACAAGGCCCCACTTGGGGAGCTTGCAGGGTGGTTTAGCTGTGGCGAGCCAAGGCCAGGGCTCTGTGTCCATTTCCTCTCAACCCCCCCCCCGCCTGTGGGGGGAGCTAGGATCCTCCCCCGTGGCTCTGTGTCCCTCCCCTGGCCACGGGAGGGGGGGAGGGAGAGGTGGACTCCTTCACCTCTAATGTCCTGCAGCATCTCTGTCTGCAGAGGGATCTCCCAGGGTCGGGACCCTGCAATAGGGCCCTGACTGCGGCTTCTGGCTGCTCTGTAATGATCTGGGCTGTGGGCACTGGGCCATGTGGCCAGAGCTCCAGATGTTTCTGCTTCTTTGGCAATGCACCAGGTTGTGGATGGACACTTCCTGCAGCCCCATTTGAAGCACTTCGTCCGGAAGATCTCCCCGGCGTGGCAGCAATTGGAGAAGCATAGTGTAGGTGCGGGAGGCACCAAGCTCTTACTACCACGTCGGTCCTGTCCCACTCAGAGCAACCTCCATGCCGTGGCATTAGTCGCGCCAAGAGCCCAGCGGAATTACCCTCACTTTCTTTTGTCCCCTGAATGTTGGCAGAGGTGCCCCCTGCTTTCTGAGCTGCCCTTCCCCCATCCTGCTGCTCCAATGTCACCAGCTGGCTCTGTTCTTCCAGGGACATACTGCTGCTGGTTGCTTAGCCCGGCCTGCACCTTCTCCAGTGCCTGGCCTCCCCCACACCCCCAGCACTGTGGCCGTAGCCTTTCAAACTGATCTGACCGGTTTTTGCAAGGCTTTCTCGCTATCCACATTAGCATGGTCACGTGCTGGAGGCCAGGCTGACTGTGGTGTTGCTGATTCGGGCATTCTTTAATGTGCTGCTAACTCGCAAAGCCCCAGCATCTATGGGCTTGTCTCCACATTCCACCCCAGTGCAGCTGTGCCGCGGTAGCGCTGTAGTGAATACACCTCTGTTGGCCTGGTTAAGCCACATCCGCGAGAGGCGGTAGCTATACTGACGGGAGAAGCCCTCCTGTCGACGTAGCACTGTCTACACCAGGGGCTAGGTCAGTCTAACTGCGTCACTCGGGGGGCAGGATGTGTGTGGATTTTTCACATTCTGGAGGGATGTAGTTATCCCAGTATAAGGCTGTAGTGTAGACCTGGCCTAATGAACCTGTCCTGCCCAAGTGAAAGGCTGTGATCTGTATAGCCAGCCCCTCCTGTGGAGTGGTCCTACAGAGGTGCAAGGAGGTGGATTTTACCCCAGTATATGACATCAGAGACCGAGACTGGCACGCTGCATCCAGTTCTGGTGTGCACATTTTAAAAAGACTGGGGGCAGCTTGGAGACGGTGCGGGGAGGAGCCACAGAACTGATCCAAGAGCTGGAGCAAAGGCGAGCCAGGGAGAGGCCTAGAGCTCAGTCTCCTTAGCACCTCGGGGAGGAGAAGAGACTTGATTTCAGTGTCTGAGTCCTTTCCAGGGGAGAAGAATACTGGGTGCCAACGAGCTTTTCAATCTAGTGGAGAAGGCAGAGCAAGAACAACTGGCTGGAAGTTAGAGCCAGACCAGATCAGACTCGAAATAAGGCACTGATTTTGCAGTGGGAGGGTGATTGATGCCTCCCGGCGAAGAGTGGATTCACCATCTCTGGGCGGTTTCAGAGCCAGCCTTTGCGGAAGAGGCTTTAGCCAAACGCAGGTAATTGACTAAGTGCAGGGAGACCTGGGGGAAGTTCTCTGGCCTGTTGAACAGGATGTTGGACTGGATGATTTAATGGTTCCGTCTGGCCTTACACTCACTCCCACCTGTCTCTTCTTTTCACTGCCAGTTGTTGCATTTTTAACATCCCAAATCCAGATTAGCGGCAGGTGGGAAGGAAGAAGGTGGATTATCTGGTTTCATTCCCAGCAATTGAATTAATTCGGTATTCGGTCCGGATTTGGAAGGACTCATTCAACGGCGCTGGCTGAAGAGGCTTGTTCTAAGTGGCACATGGCTGCGTCGCGTGGAGAGCTTTTGGTTTGGCTGCAGGGAAAGTTGAACGGCTTGTCAGAGTTTGGGGGCAGTGTGGTCTAGGAGTCAGGACTCCTGTGTTCTACCCTCCCCTCTGGGAGGGGAGTGGGGTCTAGTGGTTAGAGCTGGGAATGAAGACTGTGGGAGGGGAGCCTTCTCTAGTGCAGCGATTCTCAAACTATGGGGCAGGTCTCCCAAGGGAGGCATGAGGGTGTGTCATGGGAGGCGTGAGCTGTGTGCTTTTTAAGAGCACTGGCTGTCGGCCCCCGGTGGCAGGGGCTCATACAGAAGGGCTGTGCCCACCCGGGAGGCGGGAATAAAGGGGACAGCCAGAGCCCCACCACCAGACTCGGGCTCTCCATCCCCCTGTCTCAATCCCTGTCTGGGGTGGCGGTGGGGTTCCAGCTGTCAGCCCCAGGGTGGCAGCAGCGGTGCAGAAGTAAGGGTGGCGTTGGGGTGCTAAGTCTGCTGTGAAAAGTGATATTGACGAATACCATTTTTTCACATCGCTGTTCTTATTTCTGTGCAGCCGCTGCTCTCTGCTCCGCCTTCAGAGCGGGGGGGGGGGATATTTACTTTGGGGGGGGGTGGGGGCGTGAACAACTGCAGACACAAAGAGAGGAAGCCCAATGAAATGCATGTGAGAACTACTAGTGGTTAGGGCAGGGGTGAGGGCTGGTAGTCAGGACTCCTGAGTCGTATCCCAGGCTCTGTCACTGCCATACTGGCTTCTCCTCAACCAGCGGCCTTAGGGACTGCAGGTAACACCAATATCAGCTGATGTGGTACTCAGCTGTTACCACTCTGTGCCTCGGTTTACCTGCCTTTAAAATGGGATGACCCATCTCACTGGGAGGCTGAGCGCTTCTGTTGTGGGGCACAGATAGCCTTTGAAAATCCCTTGAGGAGCACATGGTCGCTGTCCTAGCGCCCTGTCCAGTCAGGGTCATAGCCCGGTCCAAGCAGTGGCACAATGTAAATTACCCAAGAACTATAACCCTGTTCTCTGCGCCACTCTCCTCCAGCCCCACCGCTGTGATTTGTCTGTATGCTGGATCTCCTCCCTTCACGTCTCTAGGCTGTGAGTCTGTCAGGGCAGGGATCGGCTCTGATCCATGTCTGCACAGCATCCTGCCCGTTCATCATAGGAACTTTTACAGCCCCTGTTACTGCAGTGGTTGTGTGCTGAGGCATGGCCAGGCTTTTATACCCATTGCACAGAGACCGGTGGCAGACTAGAAATGGAACCTGGGTCTCCCATGTCCCAAGCTCTTGTCACTCACCACAGGGCCAGCCTTCTCTGATGGGTGGCTGCCTGCAGAACCAGTATGCCCTTTGCTGAAACTGGGCCATTGTAAGTGCCTGTTGCTCAAACCCTCTATGGCCCCAGAAAGCCAGCCTGAACTCCTGTTCCAGAGAGGTCTCGTCTGCCTCCAACCCGGCGCTGGCTGCCCTGCTATTGTCCATTGTGTGCTGTGCACATGATCCTGCAGGAAGAAGGTGCTCCCGGCACTGGCATCCTCTGGGAAATGAGCCTGGTGGCTGCAGAAGCTCCACTTGGCTTGTACGTGGAAGCTCTTTGGAGCTGGGGCGGTCTTTGTGTTCTGTATTTGTACAGCGCCTGGCGCAAGGGGGCCTGGTCTGACTGGGGCTCCTAGGCTGTACCATGATACCCCTAGCAAATAATGTACAGTACCCAGCCCAGTGGTCCCTGGCCCATGACTCGGGGTCCTAGATAGGATTATAAGCCTGGATAAGGGAGCTGCTGAAGGGTCTAACTAGTAGGATGGGATCTTTCCTGTACAGGGCTAAATGGCTACAAAGATAAAACAGCAGCAGGAAAGTTAAGAGCAGCAAGCAGGAGGAGAGCGGTGAGATGCAGGGGGCTGATCCAGGCGGCAGCAGCTGCAGGGAAGGAGGCTCTTGTGCCCGCTGGGAAGGGAATAGAGAGACACACGGGTGTCTTTGACCCGGCTTCTGAACTCCCAGGGGCCCAGCTGTGCCTGGAGAGGCTGCTCGCTGTGAGCTGGAGCAGTGGAGACCAGCGCTTTTGTAGAGTCTCATGCCTTGGGGATGCTCTAGCTGTGGTTGGAGGCGGTGCTATGAGCACCGCCCCTTGTTGATCATGTGATGAGAAGGCCCCACCCCATGCCCTGGCAAGGAGAAGGGAGGGAACAGGTTTGTGCTAGCAGGTGCCTAGCGAAGCTGACAGGCTTGGAGCGGCCCCAGATTCTCCTGCGGCAGCCCCGACTGTCTGTCTGGCGAGCCTCCAGCAGGCCCAGGCAGGGAGTTACGGCTCCTGATTCTGCAGCCAGGCCTGCATTTCTTGCTTCACCTGATTCCGGTGCGGAGAGACTCTCAACCCCAAGTGAAGGATGGAACCAGTTTGGTGAATGCAGTTCAGCCTGCCTGGGGTCTGGTCAATGCGATGGCCCCAGCCGCTTTGGAAAGGACTCTAGTTTGGCTTTGAATTTGGATTAGAATTTGGGAAAGGGGTTTTTGGCAAAGAGAACGGCGTTTAGGGGCTGTAGGTAACACCACGATCAGCTGGTGTGTGACCACTGCTCACCCTGAACCATGGCCTACCGGGCCAGCCAGAATCCAGTGCTTCACAGGGGCAAAACAAACAGATGGCTCCTGGGTGCTACCATAATACCCAGTCATGGACCCCCATTTTGCAAGGCGTTGTACATTATTTATTAGGTGTATTATGGTAGCGCCCAGGAGTGCCAGTCATCAGTCAGGGTACCTTTGTGCTGGGCACAACAAAAAGATGGTGCTTGGCCCGAAGAGCTGACTATCTAATTGCTTAACTTGGCCATGGAAGGTGCCCAGGAGACAGGCCGGCAGTTCCCTGAGCGGGGCATGCCTTGGAGGGGTTCTTTGTGCAGGACTCAGGATTTGAAGTCTTTGTCGTGTTGTCGTCCCCCCCACACAGTAGAGGGTCCCTGGATCCCCTCCAGTCAAGAGGTGCTGGACAGGATCTGTTCTCTTGCTGCACGGGGCCAGATCCTTAGTTCAGCTGCGCTCGTATCCAGCCTGGCAGAAAGGAAAGGGGATCAGAGCCATGGCCCATCTAGCCTGCCACCCCACTACGATCGCTGACTGGGGCTCTGCTAGGAGCACATCGCTAGCTGGCCTGAGAGCCGCCTCTGAGCCACTTCCCCGAGGGGTCCTTCCACCAGCCAGTGGGTCCTGGCTCAGGGCACAGCCGTCCCATCCAATCCCCACCCCTAATCCCCATCTCTTTCCCTCGCAGAGATCCTCAGCGGCGTCATTCGCAGCGTGAAGAAGGAAGGAGAATGGAAGGTAAGCAGGCCGGGCCTGCTGCCCTGGTGTTTCCCCTGGGGATATGCTGTATCCATATATCGTGCTCCTTCCCCTCCAGCTTCTTGGGATTCATTAGGACCCTGAGGTTTTCCAGGCTGGATCAGATCCCTGCTCTGTCTAGCCCATCATCTGTCCCCAGCTAGGCTTGAGTATGTCTGCCTTCCCGCTGTGCTGGATCAGACCCAGCTGGTCCAGCTAGCCCCATATCTCCCCACACACACACCG
>NC_048313.1:25602357-25613098 GCF_013100865.1 Trachemys scripta elegans | reverse complement strand
TGTAACCCTGCTCAGGCACTGCCCCTGCGCCCATTGCCCAGGCCAGGGTGCCCTCATGTGGCTCCTCTGGCTGCCCAGTTTCCTGGCCAGGGGGCGCTGTGGAGTTGCCAGGCCTCCCAGTCAGTGCTAAGCAGCAGTAAATGGTTTCCAGGTTTGCTCTCCCTCCAGCTCAAGGCCTCACAGCCTTAAAGAACCAGGTCTCGGCTCTGACGCTGCACTGACTGGCCGCAGGAGGCGGAGCCCAAATCATAGTGGGGGGTGGGGACTCCCACTGCACTGCCAGGGGAAGCTAGAGAGACCCCAGCGTCCAAGAGAATCTGTGGCGGGAGGAGCAGCAAGAACCTTAATTCAACCATTAACTACATGGGGTCCAGTGGGTTAGAGCTGGGGAGCCAGGACCTCTGGGTTCTACCCCCAGCTCTGGGAGGGGTGGGAAGAGCAGGATCTCAGGGCTTGGTCAGGGAACTAGGACTCCTGGGCCACGGACTGAATGTGCCAAGGCTGTGGGTGCGTCCCAGGGGTGCTGGCGCTGACCTGTCTCTCCCCATGCAGGTGTGGGTGAGGAGAACCTCACCAAGCTGATCCAGCATGCCAACATCCAGCAGCAGAGCAACATCATCCACAACATGCAGTTGCTGGGCACCTCCCTCACGCCTGGGGTAAGGGACTGGGGCCAGGGGCCAGCAGCTGTACCCATGGCCGGGGAGCCCAGGCCAACCTGGGGGTGCCCCCCATGGCAGTGACCTACTCCCAGCACAGTGGTGACCTCTGCCCCTGTATAGTGGTGTGACGCCCTCCCCATATGGGGGTGACCCCCCAGATACTCCTCATCTGGGGTGACCTGTTCTGCCCCTCAGATCACCAGGGGCTGGAGCTGGTGACCACTGCATGGGGTGGCCCTTCCAGCCTGAGCGTCTGCAGCAAATGGGGGGGGAAACAGTTCTGTTCTCCTATCAGTCTCTCTCCCCTCCTCTCTCTCTCTCTCGCTCAGTGATCCATTCTGTTCTTTTCTCTGCCTCTCCCCTGCCAGCCCGGCTGGAGCGACTCAGGTAGGCCGCGCTCTCCCTGTCTGCCCCCGTTCCCATCCCGCACCCCCTCCCTGCTGCCTCTCACCCCCTCTCCCTTCCTCCCCCAGAGTGGGCAGCTGCGACCCGAGAGGAAGCTGCGGCTGGAGTCCACCTACCAGCTCTCCCGCTGGACCCCCAGGCTCAAGGACGTCATGGAGGTACCAGGCCGTCTGCTTCCTGGCCTTGGGGTGGGGGGGTCACACCTGGCAGGCTGGGCCCAAGCGGAAGGGGTTGGTTTGGGGTCAGCCATGTGTAGAGCCCTGCAAATCTGTTTCTGCGGATAGTGGATCGGCTGCAGATACAACCGTGCAGGGCTCTACTCCCCAGCAGCGCCTGGCCCGCGGGGCCCGGCTCAGGCAGCCCGGGGGACACAGCGCGCTCGGGGCCAGTGGCTGGGTGACAGGTCGGAGTCGGCGCAGTCCGGCACCCACTCCCCGTTGCCGCGCTGCTTCCTGTCCAGCAGCTTGAGCAGCACCAGCGTCCCCACCAGCTCCTGGGCAGCAGGATTTGGGATTGGGGCGGGTGGGGCCCCGGCGCCCCACCCCTCCACCCCACTGTGATGCAACATGCTCTGCTGCTACCATGTGCTGTCGCTCGTGACCCCCCAGGAGCAGCACATGATGGGACACCCCTTCCCCACAGCCCCTGCCCCTTACCCCAAGTCCCCATCCTCGCGCTGCCTCTTCCCTGCAAGTCCCCTTCCCCCCTCGCTAGCCCTTGTGAGGGCTTATTGCTGAGGGTGAGGATGCGGATACAGGTAAAAGACAGCTAGTGGAACGCGGGTTGACGCACAGCCACATTTTTGTATCCTTGCAGGGCTCTAGCCATGTGAGCCATCAGAGAGGCCTCTTCTGCTGCCATCCTTAGGGGTCTTAAATCATAGACACGAGTGCAGGGGAGTTGTCTTACCTGGTGCCAAGATGCTGCCACCTCTGGGGTGGAGCACGGGTGGTTTATACAGGGGTCCGTCACCGGGGCTGAATTCTTCCTGAGGAGTGGCAGGCAGCTGTTAACAGCCGCACAGCGGCACTGCCCGAGAGTCTAGGGCAGGAGGTGATCAGCGTGCGGGGCTGGAAGTGCAGGGGATCCAGGCAGCCCACTGTCATGACTGGCACTGGAATCTGAATGGCCGGCAGGGTCCTTGGCCTAACCTCCAGTGAGGAGCAGCTGTTTGACAATCATCTGAAGGACGAATTGGTCATTGACTGCCAGGGGAGAGCTCCCCCTGCTGAGATCTCCACCCGCTCCCTGCAGTACAGCGCCCCCTAGTGCCGCACTAGGGTTATAGAGCACCCTCTGCTGACTCACTAGCACCCTCCCCAGCGGCTTATCCTTAGAGGTCTCCCATCCAAGCACTGCCTGGGCCCAAACCTGCTTAGCCTGTGAGAGGTGACATGGTCACTTCTTCCCCCCCATCCTTGCTGGGGGCTAAGCCCCCCACTGGGGCACTTCTCAAGGTGAAGGTGGGGGTGAGGGAGGGATGGAGGAGGACACTTAGTTGCCTTCAACCTACTGGCTTGGGGCTCCTCCAGGCTGACAGACACACACACAGACACCCCGTCCCTGGCAGATCACAGGCAGGGGCTCCCAGACCCCTGCTCCAGCGCTGTGATGGTTCCTACGGTGGGATTTTGGGGCAGGCAGTTGTGGTAGCCTCATTCCAGTGCCTAATCCAATCAGGGGCGCCCCACCTCTGCGCCAACCGCAGCTCGGCAGGCCTTAAGCTTCCCCGTACAACTCAACGCAGCAGATTAATGTAAAAGCCCCTATTATGTGGCATTAGGATGTATCATAGCCTGTGCCCCTGCGTGGCTGGGACACACCTCATGGGGCAAGAGGCAGGGCCTGGATCTGCCCGCAGCAGGGAGGGGCACTGAGGGCAGCCCCCTGCCTCCCCTCTCCCTCCCTCCCTCCCCTCCTCCAAGTGAGGGGCCCTGGATCCGGCTTCAGGAGGTCTCTGCCCTCCCCATAACGGTGGATGGATGGGGAGCTCACAGCAGGGCATTAAGCAGCTGAGGGGGATGTGGGGGAGCATCACAGGAGGAGTCAGCGTGCTCTTTGCTGGCTCCCCATGCCCCACCCTGGAAAGGGGGCCCCAGGCTGCTCCCCCCAGGGACTGTCAATCATTCAGTAAGGAGCCTTCCCAGCCCCTCCCCACCAATGGGGCCTGGCTTGGCTCCCACATCCGAGGTTCCTGCTGCTTGGCCCCTGCTGACCTGTTCCCCACCACCCCCAGGATACCATTGAGGACAAATTGGACAAGAAGCTGTGGCCCTTCGTGTCAGACCCGCTCCCTGCCGCCAGCCCCCAGGCTGTTGTCAGGTAAGGCAGAGCCTGGCTGGGCTGTGGGGGGCAGATCCCTGACACACACACACCAGGGTGTAGGAGCCTCTGTGCGTGGCCAGGACCCGGCCCTCTATGGTGTGGGGGGGTGCCCAACAGCCTGGAGCCCTTGGCCCCCTCTCACCATGTCCCCCGCACCCCATCAGTCCCTCAGCACACAAGGGCCCAGGCTGGAGGAAAGGGACTCGCTGGGCTCTAGACGCCGCCACCACCCCCAGCCCAGGGCAGGTGCCACCCTGCCCTACTCCCTCTTGCCTGCTTTGGGTCTCCTATCCCACTGCCTTGGGCAGGGCCTGCCCCCCAGCCTCTTCCAGGCCCTGTCCCTCCACCTGGCATTCCCCCAGCGAGCCCCTGGTATCCACACAGCCCCTCTCTTCCCCTAGTGCCTGCTTCGGGCAGTGCCCACTCCTCCACCGGGCATTCCCTCAGTGAGCCCCTGGTATCCACACTGCCCCTCTCTCCCCGCAGCGCCCGCTTCGGGCATTGGCACAAGAACAAGCCAGCGGCCGAGTACCGGACGGGCCCGCGCCTCATCATCTACGTGCTGGGTGGGGTGACCATGTCTGAGATGCGCTGTGCCTACGAAGTGACCCAGGCTACGGAGGGCAAGTGGGAGGTGGTGATCGGTGAGTGGGGCGAGTCCTGGGGGGATGGTGGCTGGAATGTCCAGGTCAGGGACAGTCGGGACCCCCCTGGGAGGGGGAGACCCTAGAACTGCCTGCCCAGCACCCACAGGGCGCTCATGCCACCCTCTGTCCTCCCGCACCCAGGGGCCTGGGAACAGATGCGCTTGCCCCACCTGCTCACAGCCCCACATGGCTTGTATCTGGCCACCTGATCTCCTGGCCTCTGGCTCACCAGGCCCCTCCTTGCCCAGGGACCATGTAGGGGGGCCCAGTCAGACACCCCCAGTAACACCATAGGGATATGGCTCACCCCCTGCACACACCTCTCTGAGACCCAAGGGTGAGGAACGCTATCAGTGGGTGGAGTGGATTCTTGCCTGGATGTGTAGGGTACAGTAGCACAAGGGGTGTGGTGCCAGGATGGGGGAGACGGGGGGCAGGAGACAGCCCCTCCCCCTCTGCACTAGAGCAGCTGCAAGGATGGGGGAGATGGTGATGCCAGCCTCATGCCCGCCCTACTGTGCCCACAACTGCCAACCACTTTTCTCCCCCCCAGGTTCCAGTCACATCCTGACCCCCAAGCGCTTCCTGGATGACGTCCAAGCCCTCGACCAGGCAGCCCCCGCAGAGGCCTAGAATCAGCCTCCTCCCCCCAGAGACTCTGCTCCCCACAGCTCGCTGCCCCCAACTCCACCTGCTCTTCTCAACAAGGCACCTTCCCTCCCTACGCCTGGCAGCGGTGTTGGTTCTTGAGGAAGTCGGGGGGAAGGGACCCCCAGGCTGCTTGGCTGTTGGGGCAGTGGGCAGGCTAGGCTCCCTCCCTCTGGCACAGGGTCCTAGGGCTGCCACCCTCTGTGCCCTGTGGCCACCCTGCACCCGGTGGGGGAGAGTCAGGCTTTGTTATCTACGAGCCTCAGCCATTCCTACCTACCCTGCCTGGGACCCAAAGGACAGCCACTCCCCCAGCTGCCAGTGGTGGGGGTGTGTGCAGAGGCTGCTACCAGCATCTGGCTTGGGGGGAGGGGGGGATGATCCAGCCGCTGAGCCCTAGGCTGTGTCTGTCCAGTCTGCAAAGGGTTAAAGAGAACCCCCCTTCTGCCCCCATCTCATCCCCCTTCACCCAGCCCTGGCTCCCTGCACCCTGGCCTCTCGGCCCTGTCCCCTCACTGGGGACCTTGGTTCCAGAAGGGGGGAGGGGCCCTAGTAGGAGTTGCAGCCAGCTGGGCCCGTTACCTGGGCAGGGCCACCCATGGACACCTGAGATACCTCAGTAACGGAGGGTGGTGCCAGGACTGCATAGAAGGCACGTCCAGGGTGTTGCGCAGCAGTGGGGCAGAGCTGGGCTGCACCTACGGCTCCACAAGACGCAGGCTGGGCTCACTGCCCCGCCAGGCCTGGATAAATGCCCCTGCCCAGTGGCAGACACCTCCCCAGTGCCTTTCCCTGGGTATCAGTCACCCCCTGGGCACCTGGAGCCCTAGCTCCATGTGGGGCACCCAGCTCCAGCCCCCGTGGGTCTGACCAAGCCCTGAGCCAAGCCTCGCCCCCTGCATCCCTCGGCCCCTAGAGGTCCCCTCCCTCTTGCCCGCCAGCCGGGCTGTGCTGAGGCAAGCGTTGGCAGGAGTGACCCCAGGTAAAAGCGATGACCTCATTTACCGGGAGTGACCTCCCAGAGCTATTAAAGACGTGTGTATTTTCCGTGCTGGCCCTGCCCCCAGGCTACTGCCCTGCTGGGCATGTGTCTGGGCCAATAAAGTGTGATGCCAAAGACTGGCCGAGGTCTCTGCTGCTCTTCACAGGCGGGGGAAGGGAGGGGACAGGGTGCAGTGTGTGGCCAAGGGCCTGGGATGCCCTGGGATCTTCCCAGCTTCCTGCTCAGACCCTGCTGCAGGTTCCAGGCATCCTGGCTCTGAGTCACCTGGCCGGTGCTACCACCCCCCAAGGAGGGTGGGGCAGTGGCTGCTCCTTTCACTGTTGGAGTAGGGCCTGGGGGCAGCTCTGCTCTGGCCTGCGGCTGCCTCCTGCTGGTGCAGTGCTGGCTTACCCAGCCGTGCCCCAGAACCTACACATTTCTCTGTGTCCCACTACCCCTATGCCCTTGTTCTGCCTCTCTGGTCCGTGTGCCAGAGGGACCAGCAGGGAGCCCCAGGAGTCCCCCCAAGCCAGCTATAGGGTCCCCATCAAGTGTGGGGTTGGGGCAGGCACTGAATGAGCACCAGGGCCCAGCCCCCAGGCTGGAGTCTAACCTCGCCCCCACAGGGAACTGTACCCACCCAGCCCCCTGACTCCCAGCCCCTGCTCTAACCACTAGCCCCCACTCCCCACTCAGATCTGGGACAAAACACCTGCCTCCTTGCTCCCCCTCTAGGGCCTGGCCCTTGCCCCAACCCCCGCCTCCTCTATCCTCCTGTGCCTAGAGCTGCCGCAGGTCCCGCCACCCGGGCTGCTGCTGGCCCCCAGCCCTTGGGGCCCTGTTCCTGCGCTGGCACCTGCATTGTGTGAGCAGCTGCTGTAGGCTCATCCCGCCAGCCAGGCCTCCCCTCTGGCACCCTTTACCCTGTGCCAGCAGCTGAGGGTGCAGTGGCAGTTTCTCCAGCCCCTTCCCCCACATTGGAAGATGAAAGGAGACAAGGAGGGGCTGTGCGAGAGCCCCATTCTCTACTCTTTCTGCACCCTGCTCTCCAGACTCAGCACGGAGATGTGCCCTGCCTGGGTAGTCACTGGGCATGGGGGTTAGCGTCATCAGCAGCCCCACCCCACCCCCCACCAGCTGGAGGCAGTGAGAGACCAGTGCCAGGTCAAGGAGAGTACCATATGGGGCCTCAGGGCCCAGACCAGGGATGCCCGTGGTGGGGGATCAGACCCCTCAGTCATGAGGGGAGGGGGTTGAGGCTTCAACCTTTGGCCATGCATGTCTAACTTCTCCTCAACCTTCTCCTTAACTTCTTCTCTCAACCTGCTTGCGAGCTGTGGCCCCTCCTGCCCTCTCCCAGCCCATCCCCTGCTCCCTTAGTGCCCAGGGGGCACACCGCCAGCCACAGGTGATTGCGCACCCCATGAGTTGGGAGGGAAGCTCCAGGCCGGTGAGCTGTGCTGTTCCAAGGACCAAACCTGCCTCTACCCAGGTACTGGGAGATCTTGGTGATGCACAGAGTCACTGAGTGGCCCTGCTTGCCTGTGATCCCTTCCCTTACCTGCAGTGTTCCAGCCAGGCCACCGTGTGGGAGAGGGCAGCACTGCTATTGCAGGCAGGAGGGGATGGGACAGGAGGGCACTGACTTGGCCATGCTGCCATGGGGCTGGGGTGGCGCCTGGACTGAGCCAGGTTTGGCGCAGGGATGGCCTGGCTGGGCGCACCCTGTTTGTGATCATCTGGGCCTGGCCTAGGCCATGTTAGGCTAGCACCCCTTCAAGCCCAGTGCCCCCAGCTGGTTCACAGGGGGGAGGGGAGGGGAGGGGAGACGCCTGCTTCCCAGCCCACCTGGGGGCTGCCCAGGGTGGGAGACAGGCAGAGGGAGAAAATGCAGTTCCTCTCAGCAGCACTAGGGGGACCAGCCAGGTCAGACACTCTCATTCCATACGCCCCCTGCACCCCAGACACTGCATTGCACCCCTCCTCTGCCTCTACCCATCGCACCCTACCATGGCTCTCCTGGCAGCCTCAGAGTGCCCCAGGCTTGGCAAAAGACGATCCCAGCCCCTCAGGGGGCTTGGAAAATGCCCAGCAGCACCCATGTGACACGAAACCTCCATAACAGGAACCCAGAGGGGGAGTGACTCACATGGATTCGGGGGCAGAACTGGGCATGGAACCCAGGAGGCCTGCCTCCCAGCCCCTGATCTTACCCCTAGACCCTACTCCCCTCCCAGAGCTCAGCACAGAACCCAGGAGTCCTGTCTCCCAGCACCCCCTGCTCTGCCCATCCTCCTTTCCCCTCATACCTCTGCTCTTAATTTCACATTCAGCCTGATGAGGCATGTGCCTCGCACAGGTCAGTCCCTTCGAGCCCAGCAGGCCCTGTTTCCCCTGCCCCCTGGGCCAGCTCCTCTCTCCCTGCTGGGCAAATGAGCCCTGCCAGCGCTGCGTGCCTGCTGTGGATGGGGTGAGAGACCCTGGCATCTCTGATGTGCTGCTTGGGCCCAGCTCCAATCTGCTCTGCTGCAGAGCCCTCCCTCCCTGATCCCCATGGGGAATTATCAGCTGCAATTAACAGCCATTTGGATAATTGCTGTGCAGATGCCAGGCGGGTGGGCGGCCGATTGGGGGCATGGAATTAAAACGCTCCCGCAGAGACACCTGCCCAACTGTGGGCTCACCAGCTCCCACCATGGCTGCCCTTACAGCTGGGCTGCCACTGGGGCTCCGTGTGCATGCCAGGCTTGCACCTTGAGCAAGGGGGACCCCAGCCACACACGCTGTACCCCTCAGCCCTGCCCCCAGCAGCATGAGGGTGGTGCAGGCCTGAGACAGCCGGCCATGGGCCTGGTCGGTGCTAGGCAGGAGGGTGGATCTGGCAAACAGGCCCAGCCTCCAGGTTCTCCCAGGGCAGAGGGCAGGATGCTGCCCTGGCTCTGCCACGCTCTGCCCCAGGCCCTGGTGAGGGCAGCTGGAGAGGGTTGCGTGCATCAGCCCATGCAGTAGGTCTGGGGGAGCTGATCACTGTGCTGGTCCCAGCCCTGGGGGCTGGTGGGAATGGGCTGCCAAGATGCCCCCTGCCTCCCAGTGCCAGCTGTGCCAGGGCCCCCAAGACCTTTGGGCCTGGACTGGGTGGATCATAACTAGGGACCCAGGGCCAGGCATGGGGGCGACAGCCTAGGTGATGCTGCACCAGGTTTGCAGAAGAGCTCAGCTTGCAGAGACCTGCATCCAGACCCTGCTGAAGGGAGAGTGGGGCAGAGCGGGGTGACTTGGGGGGTTTACAGCAGGGCTGGGGGGAGGCAATGGGGGTAGCAGGGAGGGGAAAGGTTTATAGTAACTGCAAGTGGTATACAGTGTATAGGGTGGGGGAGGTCAGGGGGTGATTTGGCGTGGGGCAGTGGGAGGCAGGAGGTGGGGATGGGTGACACCCCCAGGCAGTGGCAGTGCCTCCTGTAGGCAGCACTGGTGCATCCAATGGGTCCTAGAGAAAATATTGTCTAAAGATCGGAGTTAACCAAACCCAGGCTGAGCCAGCCCTGCCCCCGCAACCTGCCCATTCCTTGTGGGTGTGGACTGCAGCCCGGTGCCCCCTGCCCTGGGCCTGGCCACGCGGGGGGCTGAGCGATCCCAGAATGATGCCCAGCGCACACCCCTTCTCCCGGGCAGGGACCCAGCACCTTGTCCCCCAACCCTTCCCAGAATCGGCCCCCAACCCCCCAGGGCTGGGCGGGGGACGGCGAAGGTGACTGGCCTGAGCCAAGTTCACAATTCTGCAACCAGCCCATGTTACACTGCTTATCATCTTACCACACAGCCCAAAGCCGGCTCACCCGCCACTTTAGTGGCATTTCATTGCCCAAAATTAAATCTCATTACTGGGTGGGCACTAGCTGCTGTGCAGGGCTGGGCTGGGCTTTGAGAAGGGGGGCATAGTGTGATCAGCATCAGTTACACAGACAGCCTGTTGGAGAGAACCCCCCCAAAGCTCAAGACCCCCCTCACCACAGCCAGACCCCCAGGCTGCAGCTAAGGAGGTCCACTCACCTCCCTCTGCCCTGCGGGAAACTCACCCTGGCTGCTTCCTAAACAGAGCAGGGACAGATCCATGGGTCCATCCAGCCCAGTATCCCCTCTCCCTGCTACGCTGGCTCTGACTAGTGTAGGGTGACCAGACAGCAAGTGTGAAAAATTTGGACGGGGTGGGGGGTAATAGGAGCCTATATAAGAAAAAGACCCCCAAATCAGGACTGTCCCTATAAAATTGGGATATCTGGTCACCCTAAGTGTCAGGTGGTGTGGAGCAGCTCACGATGTGGGTGCCAACCTCAGGGCAGCCCCGAAACTGGCTGGGTGTTCTCAAAAGAGCTCACACCAACCAGGTACCGGGTGTGAATTCCTCCAGCCCTGCAACAGCCACAGACAGTCCCCTGGGGCACCCTGGTCTAGCAAACCAGCCTTAGTGATAGACAGGCCCAGGTTTAGGTTCCAAAAGGCAATAGAAGCTGCTGTAACATCCAAGCTCTGTTTGTCCTTCCAGGTTAATCCAAGCTGAGCTGCTTGGGGATCCCTTGCTTATGCTTAGAAATCTTGCCCTCCCCAAGTGCCAAGCTCAGCAGTGCTACAGCTCCTTCTGGCCAGGCATTTTATTCCTTTTCCCAGAGTTCAAACTGATGGAACGAGTGTCGGCGCCTGGCTCCCATTCAAGGGCGTGGGGGCTGTAGTAGGAAGAAAGCCTAAAATATAAGCCCTTGTATTAAAGGCCTGGTACAAGGCTTAAGCTGAAGTAGTAGCAAGCTTTGCTAATATAAAGCAAACATCAGGCTGTGAGCAAACGTCAGACTCCGCCCGCTTGCACATTCACAGAATCGGGCAAGCACAGCATTGGTATTGCAGAGACACATTCCTAGAACGTGCGAGGCACAAAGTACTCAAACAAACACATTCCAGAAGTGTGGTACAAAAACCACAATATCAAGAATGGCACAAAAACATTCCCCAAGGGTAACAGGAACACACTGAGCCCTCCTAAAAGATAAGGTCAAATAACAATGTAATAAATAAAAATG
>NC_048313.1:25529604-25592804 GCF_013100865.1 Trachemys scripta elegans | reverse complement strand
AATTACTGCGCTGCAGACCCAGACGTGCCGCCCCGATAGCGGCTGGAGTGCCGTCCTTTGGTATTGGCAGCCTCAAGAACCTGCTTCTTTAGCTGGTGCCTGGAGCTGGCCCTGTTTCCCACTTATTCTGTAGCTACATCTGTCGTGCTTCCCCACTCCTTCACAATTCTGCAGTGCAATTTCCTTTGTTCCCCTTGCTTTTATCCATAATGACTGTTCAGTAAAACCACTTTTCCCTGGCTGATGGAATTGATCTGCAAAGGGATTTATTAAATGCAGCATTTGTCAGAGCTGTTTTTTAAAAGATATTTAAACCCACTTGCTTTACCTCAAAGGGAATATTTGTGCTTAGGCTTGTGCATCCAGTGTGCCTTCTTGGTGGCTAGTAAGAGGTAATAAGATCACAATTATTCCTTTGAGGTCATGGATTAGTCCAGGAAATGAGAGACGAATTAGGTGGCCCATGCTAGGAGATTCCCTATGCATCTACCAGAGGGGAGGAAGAGAAGAGATGGAGGGCAGGGAATAAGTCAGTTCAGCCTGCTTATGGAGCTACAGCAATAAATGCAGTTGTGTATCCAGTTGTGTATCCCCACTCTATCACTGAATTGTTTTCTTCCTAACCAGGAGTCAGATTCTATTCTATTCATGTTCTTAAAACAATGCCCATCCCTGACTTATGTGAGCCCTGGGGCCTTGACAATTTGTCCCTTATATGGACTAACCTCATTCCTTGGACTTAAGCAAGTTATGTTAAATGATCACATTAATTTACATTTTGATAAAACAGCCAAAGTTTTATGGGTGGGGTAAAACATAGGAGTACTGTTAACTTTCTATAGCACTTTATGCTCTAAAAGAAGTTGGTGCCTAACTTCCCTTAGGCTACCACTTTTTCACAGAGGCTTACAAACATGCTTTATTTGGTTATGTTGACTGAACTGTAAAACCCAGCTCAGCCCTTTGGCCCCCACACCAGTCAGCTGACTCCTGGGACAAGGGACCAGGCTGGATCAGAGGTGCTGGAACAATTTTTATAGTGGGGTGCTGAGAGTCAGTGAACCAATCTGTAAACATAGGATGGAAACCACTTCAAGCCAGGGGGTGCGCACTTCTGCACCATGGGCTGGAATGGTGGTGGTGGAGGGGTCTGGCTGGAGTCAGGGGACAAAGAGACTTGGCTGGGGCGGCACATGACTACCATGATGGGGTGAGAGGCTGAAGATCCTCACTGGAGTGAGAGAAGATAGGAGCCCAAATGATTGGACAACAGTATACGATTCACATAAAATAGAATAAAAAATAGAAAAAATAATACATTTATAAAAAGTGCAAAATAAATTTAAAATAGTAATAAATTTTGAATAAAATACAAAAATATTAACAGACTTAAAAAAGTAAAATCATAAAAACTGAAAAATAAAAGAATTGTAAAATACATAAAAACCATAAAAGGGGAAATAAAATTAAAAGAAACTTAATATATATATATATATATATATAAACAATAAAATAAAAAAGGAAATACAAGTAAAATATATTAAAAAGGTAAAAATATAACTATTAAGAAAAAACACACACACAAAAAGAAAGAAAAAAGAAGTACAATTGTAAAACCGAGGGCGAGAGTCCATGGGGCTTGTGCTCCTATATCATAGGTGAGGAAGCTCTGATGTGTGTCCCCGTGTCCCCCTTTCTGTCCCCCGTGTGGACAGGGCTAGACAGCAGTCTCACTCCGGCCATGCGGCCACCGCAGCCTGGGAGTGAGGGGCGGCGCCCTCCCGGGCTTCCGGACCTACAGACAAAGCCCGGGGGGAACCACTCCCATTTATACTTGCTGGACACAAGGCTCTTGCTCGTGTTGTACAGGAGGCTAAGCGACCCCCCTGTTATACACTGAGCAATGAGGGCTCCCTCCGTGTGGGGCAGAGGCGAGACCCTGCACTCCAGGGACGAGGTAGCTGGTGGACAGACCCCGCCGGAGCGGGGAATGTCGGCAGGCGCCACTCTGCCTTGGACGGAGTCATCTCCACTTGAGCAAGTGAGACTCCCCGCAACCGCCAGGCACCTCTTCTGTCAGTGGACGGTGACCCTGACTCCGAGAGAGACCCCCGGGAGAGCGAGAGAGAGACGGGGTGTCCCTTGGCTGGGCCCCCTGGGGCGAGATTCAGCCCAGCCGCAGTGGGGTACACAAGGTACTAGGTGGAGAGGGGAAGGAGAGAGAGAGCCGGGCTGGAGGCCTCCGGGCTCTGCTCCCCTCTCTGCACCAGCCTGAGTCCCCCCACTCAGGGCTTTTCCCAGCGTGTACCCAGCTCACCCAACCTTGTGTCATGGGTCTGGGCCAAGCCTTCAGAATGAGGGGAGAGAAAAGGGCAACGCTGCCTCTGCCCGGGCTGTGCAGGGAATCACCCCACCCTTCTGGAACTACCTCTGGGGACCCAGCTGGGATTGTAGCTCATTGAGACTTCCAGAGCCTGGCCCCATTGCCGTCACTCCATGAGGTAGAACAGAAACACCTGCCTTTAAAATTCAACTGTATCTAGGGTGACCCCACCTGTATTTCAAGTTCTGTAATAGAGGACACTGCTGCGGGGGGAGGGGGTGAGCTCGAGGGGGTATTTTGGGGTGCTGGAGGGGGGTGTGTGTACTGGGAGATGGTATTTGGGAGGTGCTGGACAGAGGATTTGGGGTGTGTAAGAGCAGGGGCGCCTCTCGGGACCGGGGGACCTCCCGCAGGCATGCTGCCGAAGGCAGCCTGACTGCTGCCCTCAGGGCGACCGGCAGACAGCACCCCAGGCAGGCGCTTGCTGCGCTAGTGCCTGGAGCCGCCCCTGGTTGTCCCCCATAACGTCCATTCTTCTCCCCCCGACACCCCACGGAGCACTCCCCTTTTCTCCCCCCCCAAGGAGCACCCTTCTCTCTCTCTCTCCTCCCCTCCGGCAGGGCTGGGTTGGGTGAGGTGTTGGGGGGAGGGGGAGGCTAGCTGACTGCCTGCTGAGGAATGGAAGTGAAAGTAACTCACTTCCTCGGCAGCCAGCCAGGATTGGAATGGTCACGCGTGGCTGGGCTGGGGATAGCCAGATAGCATGTGTGAAAAATCAGGACGGGGGTTGGGATAGGGTGAGCAGATGTCCCACTTTTATAGGGACAGTCCCAATTTTGGGTCTTTTTCTTATATAGGCTCCTATTACCCCCACCCCACCCCCTGTCCTGATTTTTCACACTTGCTGTCTGGTCACCCTAGGTGTGGGTAATTGGTGCCTATATAAGACAAAGCCCCAAATATCGGGACTGGCCCTATAAAATCAGGACATCTGGATCTGGTCATCCTAGCTGGGGAGCGCGTCTCTCCCCCGGGCTGGCAGTGATCCATCTCATCCAGGGGGAGCTGCACAGGGCAGGATGAGCTGCTGTGGCTCCATGGGTGCCCCGTCCCTGAAATCAGATGGTGTGCTAACTTCACCATGGTCCATTGGGCTGGCGGTGGTGCCCATTGGCGTGTGATCGGACCTGAGGGTTTGCTGCTGCTGTTGCCACTCTGCACCCCAAGAGGTGGATTTTGGGGTCCTGCAGTTTTCCACCTATCTCCTCCTCTACTGCAGCTGTTGGACCAGCAGGCTGGGGGGTGAGCCAAGCATGAAAGCAGTACTGTGTTGCCATTTAGATTGTCATTTAACAACTTTGTTTGCCAAGAATGCTGGCTAACAATCCCTGAATTCAATTTCAATATATTTTTTTAAATCAATATCTTAGCCAAAAACAGAAAATTAAGTTGCTGACAATTATTTGTGACAAGTTTGGTTTGGGGCAGGGCGTGGGCCAGTTTTCATCAGAGAAAAAAAATGTTGCCTGACTTTCCTATAGCCCTGTTACTGCTAAATAGAGCCCCCCAACAACTGTAATATGCTCATCCCCTTGCTAGTGTATAGAGCAGGGGTCGGCAACCTACGGCACACGTGCCAATGGTGGCACACAAGCTGGTTTTTATGGCACACTGCGGCGGGCTGAGCGGCTCAGCCCACCGCCACTCTGGGGTTCTGGCTGCTGCCCCATTGCCAGCTGGGGTCCCAGCCGCTGGCCCCACTCAGCGCCTGCTGCTGGCCTGGGGACCCCCAAGGAACCCCAGTCTGGCAACGGGCTGAGCAGGCCGGCAGCTGAGACCCCGTCTGAGCCACTCAACTCGCTGCCGGCCTGGGGTTCCATTCACTCAGCCGGCAGCGGACTGAGCGGGGCCGGCGGCTGGGACTCCGATTGGCAAGGGGCCGGCAGCCGGAACCCCAGAGCAGCAGCAGGCTGAGTGCTGCCGGCACCCCAGACTGGCAACGGACTGAGCCACTCAGCCCCCCCGCCGATCCCGCTCAGCCCGCCAGCGGCCCGCTCAGCCTGCTGCCGGCTGAGTGAATGGAATCCCAGACTGGCAGTGGGCTGAGCGGGGCTGGTGGCTGGAACCCCAGACAAGGATCCCAGGCAAGGATCACACTAAATTGATAAGATCTGCATTTTAATTTGATTTTAAATTAAGCTTCTTAAATATTTTAAAAACCTTATTTACTTTAAATACAACAATAGTTTATTGATATAATATAGACATAGAGAGAGACCTTCTACAAATGTTAAAATGTATTACTGGCATGGGAAACCTTAAATTACAGTGAACTTGGCACACCACTTCTGAAAGGTTGCCGACCCCTGGTATAGAGTGACCATATGTTGTACTAAGATTCTCTTGATTTTTTTTCCCAGTGAGTCAGTATAGCTTTTGCCAGCCCAGAGGTTGGGCAGCCAATGTCTTACATTTTCACAATGTTTTGTCCAACTTTCATAAAGTAAATACATGGTTAATAGGAGTTAAAAAGGCCAGGGACACTTCCTTGGGAAGAATCTGTGCAGCAGATCATGCTAGAGCTGTGACAATGTCAGTTTTTGATGGAACTTTAGAGGCAGTGATTTATCATGTATTTCTGGCAGTGCCCAAAATGTGCTGCTATTGCTAATGTCTTTCCAAACAAAAATGAGGCACAATAGGACTTCTGTAACATTTCTGTGCTACCTTCATCTAGATGAGATGATTCTGTGCTGACTTCATTTTGGTCACTTTGTGCTTTACCTAGAAGTAAAACTAGGGGTTATATTTCCCCACTGCTTGGAAACTAGGGTGACCAGACGTCCCGAGTTTATCGGGACTGTCCCGATATTTCCTTGTTTGTCCTGCGTCCCGACCGACGTGCGGTCGGGACACTGGACAAACAAGGAAATGCGCCAGAGCCTGGAGCCCGGAAGTGCTCGCACACCCCCCCCGCCCCGACTCCACCCCCTCTTCCCCCGATTGGCTCCCTCCCCGAATCCCCGCCTCTTCCCTGGGCTCACCATTCCTTCCCGCTCCGCAAGCGCTGGAGGGAGTCCCGGGAGATTCAGAGGGAGCGCAGAGCCGGGGTGAGTAAGAGTCTGGCCTGGCCCAGTGCAGGCAGGACTCAGTCGGGTGGTAGGGAGAGGAGGGGGGCGGCCCGCGGGGCCAGGCGGCGGCTGTTCTCACCCCCGGGCAGCGGGACACGGGAGCAGCCGCTGCTGCAGCTCCCACTGCCGCGGGGGGGAGGAAGCGGCCATGGCGCTCGGCAGCTGCGGCTGTGGCGTCCCCAAACCCCCCGAGTCGGGACCTGCTGCAGGGACCCAGCAGCGCGCACGCTGGGCCCAGCCCCTGGCCAGTCGCGTCTGGGCTGCTGCCCAGCTGGTGCTATCCCGCGGCGGCCCCGGGGCGGAATCATCGGCAGCCCAGCCCCATTCGTTCCCCTGCTGGACCCGAGCGGGACGGGGGGGCTGGGGCCTGCTGCCCCCGCTCCGGGGCCGCCGCGGGATAGCACCAGCTGGGCAGCAGCCCAGACGTGACTGGCCAGGGGCTGGGCGCAGCGTGCGCGCTGCTGGGTTCCCGCAGCAGGCCCAGGCTCGGGGGGTTCGGGGGCGCCAGAGCCGCAGCCACCAAGTGCCATGGCCGCTTCCTCCCCCGCGGCAGTGGGAGCTGCAGCAGAGGCTGCTCCCGAGTCCCACTGCCCGGGGGTGAGAACAGCCGCCACCTGGCACTGCGGGCTGCCCCCCTACTCTCCCTACCACCCAACTGAGTCCTGCCTGCTCGGGGCCACCCCCCCGACTTTCAGTGTCCCAGCCAGGCCAGTGTGTGGGGGAGGGCAGCACTGCTATTGCAGGCAGTTGGGGAGGGCAGGGGCTGGAGGGCACTGACTTGGCCATGCAGCCCTGGGTTGGGGCCTGGGCTGAGCCAGGTTTGGCGCAGGGATGGCTTGGCTGGGCGCGCCCTGTTTGTGATCATCTGGGCCTGGCCTAGGCCACGTTAGGCTAGCACCCCTTCAAGCCCAGTGCCCCTGGCTGGTTCACGGGAGGGGTGGGGAGGGCAGGCAGCTGCTTCCCTGCCAAGCTGGGGGCTGCCCTGGCTGGGAGACAGGCAGAGGGAGAAAAATGACATGAAACCTCAATAACAGGCACCCAGAGCAGGAGTGACTCACATGGATTTGGGGAGAGAGCCGGGTATGGAACTCAGGAGTCCTGCCTCCCAACCCCTGATCTAACCCCTAGACCCTACTCCCCTCCCAGAGCTCAACACAGAACCCAGGAGTCCTGCCTCCCAGCCCCCCTGCTCTGCCCATCCTCCTCTCCCCTCATACCCCTGCTAATAATTGCACACGCAGCCTGCTGGGGAATGTGCCCCGGAACAGGTCAGTCCCTTCGAGCCCAGCAGGCCCTGTTTCCCCTGCCCCCGGGCCAGCTCCTCTCTCCCTGCTGGGCAAATGAGCCCTGCCAGCGCTGCGTGCCTGCTGTGGCAGGGGCGAGAGACCCTGGCACCTCCGGTCTGCTGCTCGGGCCCAGCCCCAATCTGCTCTGCTGCGGAGCTTTCCGTCCCTGATCCCTGTGGGGAATTATCAGCCGCAATTAACAGCTATTTGGATAATTGCTGCGTGGCTGCCAGGCGGCCGATTGGGGGCGCGGAATTAAAACGCTCCAGCAGAGACACCTGCCCAACTGTGGGCTCACCAGCTCCCCCCATGGCTGCCCTTACAGCTGGGCTGCCACCTGGCTCCGTGTGCACCCCGGGCCTGCACCTTGAGCAAGGGGGACCCCAGCCACACACGCTGTACCCCTCAGCCTGCCCCCAGAAGCATGAGGGGGGTGCAGGCCTGAGACAGCCGGCCATGGACCTGGTCGGTGCCAGGCAGGAGGGTGGGGCCGGCAAACAGGCCCAGCCTCCAGGTCCTCCCAGGGCAGAGGGCAGGATGCTGCCCTGGCTCTGCCACGCTCTGCCCCAGGCGCTGGTGAGGACAGCAGGAGAGGGTTGCATGTGTCAGCCCAAGCTGTGGGCCTGGGGGAGCTGATCACTGTGCTGGTCCCAGCCTTGGGGGCTGGTGGGAATGGGGGGCTGTGCCGTTGCACTCTATATGATTTTATAAAAATATACTAATGAGTGAATACAATGTCACTGGAATATGCTTCATGCAAAAGGTCGCTTGTAAGGTATCATTACAAAGCTTATAATCACTGAGTGTGATCATCCTATTTGTATAAATGTACCACTCTTGTATCTGAAACTAGAAATATGAAATATAACTCTGAGGGCCTATTGTAATTATGCAAAGTGTGGGCCATTAATGGTTGTTTGGACTCTTGATGACTCCCATCAACCAGGACAATTGACTGTGGATGGCTCTGTTTGCAGGCAAGCCTTCCTGTGAGTCAGGCTGGGAGGAATGAAGGCTTGGGGTCTGACAGTGACATGTGATCATGTCACCTGAACTGGAATCCATCTTTAACCTAGTGCTTTTCCATTGAGAAGGGGCGGAGGGGTGGGCAAACAGCTGTGCATATCTCTCTATCAATGCTATAGAGGGCGAACAATTTATGAGTTTACCCTGCATAAGCTTTATAAGGGTAAAACAGATTTATTTGGGTTTAGACCCCATTGGGAGTTGGGCATCTAAGTGTTAAAGACAAGAACACTTCTGTTAGCTGCGTTCAGGTAAACCTGCAGCTGTTAGGGGATGTGATTCAGACCTGGGTCTGGGTTTGCAGCAGGCTAGCGAGTCTGGCTCAAACCAGGCAGGGCACTAAGGTCCTAAGCTGACGGGGCAAGAAAGCAGGGGCAGAAGTAGTCTTGGGACATCAGTTGGCAGCTCCCAAGTGGAGGTTCTGTGATCCAACCCGTCACAGGTGCCAAGATGCCCCTTCCTCTCAGTGCCAGCTGTGCCAGGGCCCCCAAGGCCTTTGGGCCTGGATTGGGTGGATCATGACTCAGCCTTGAGCTTCCACCCAGACAAAGGCCAAGTCAAATATGAGGATTGCTGAAAATCTAGTTCATTATATAAAAAGTTTTACCAGTCCCAAAAGATCAGACACATTACCCACCAAGTTAATGAATATTTCAGATCTTACTCAAATCCATGCTAACAGCCAATTCTTATGAACTAAACTAAAATGTTTTTAAAAAGAAAAGAGAAAGTATTGGGTAGAGATCATTATACATAGAGTTCTTAGATCAGTTTCATAGCAGAGATGGTGAGCTTTAGAGTTGCAAAAAGTACTTTCAGAATTAATCCATAGGTTATAGTCCAGTGTCCAATGTTAAGGTGATTCAGATGGGACTGGAGACCGTAGAATTGTGACTCAAACTTCCCCTGATGAAGCTTAAGCAGATCTGAGATGAGAGGATCAGGGCCCTAGAGTTCTTTGTATAGTTTTCTAGCAGCCTCTTGACAGCGTGCAGTCCTTGGGTGAACAATAGGCAATTATCCTAGCTTTGAAGTATTTCCTAAGCATCACCGATAATTAGCTATATGGATTAATAAAAGGCAACTGCCCATCGTCAGCCATTCACAGGTAGTTTACTACGAACTTCAGAGAGAAATAAGGACGATGATATTACTACATTCACAGTTCATCTAAATGTTAACATTTCCTTTTAATCTCTGAATTAACATAATACAGTGGTAGACAGGAACCATTTGGTTACATTGTCAACCTCTAACAATATACATGTAAACACACACAAAACACAATCATTATCCACTAATATGTCTTTAAAGATTGAATCTGGGTCAATTAGCCTACTAGTTGTGTAACCCTTCCTGGCCCTGTGTCACAAACCCTAATACCTAGTTTAACAACACTAACACCCAGGCGAGCCAGACTGGTTCCAGCTACGTCTTTGTCTGACACCTGATCGGCCAACATCACAGTCTGTATTCCTAGACTGGGTGATCCCCTGTCTGTTGTAATTTTCCTTTTTTTACCTCCAAGAGGTTTCAATTGTTTGCAGTTCTCTCTGGTGGTTTTCCATGGATAGTCTTGGGATGGAGCAAGGCTGGACAATTGAGCCTTGCATTACATCACCAGCTAACCAGGACAGGTACAACTCCTTCCTGCTTGAACAGGCCATCACTGACACATATTATCTCCTGGTGACTGACTTTTACTCCAAGTTTAAGAAGCATGCTGTCAATATAAAAACATTATTCTTTAAATATTACCTGTACATACGTATGTCTTCTAATGAGTACAAATCTTGACAAGTTATGAGCTTTCTGTAGATACCTTATACATTACTGTTTATGAGCAATATCCTGCAAGTCCTGGTTGGTGTAGAGAGTTTGTCGCGTCAGAGGTGAGAGATGTTTGCAAAGAACAAGGGACCCTTTGCCAAGGAGTCTCTATGTCACACCTCCCCTTTCATTATTACCACCCGTTGGTGCTGCTCATGTAATTCTACTAGCAGCCTTTTCTGTAAGCTTTTTGGTATTATTACTCATAGGCACCATGGCAAACAACCATTCTCCATGGATAACTCCACTTTCTTCTTTGAGTAATTGTTCACGTCCATTACACATAAGGAGTGTGCGCGCAGCGTGCACGGACGTCGGAAACTTTTTCCCTTAGCGGCTCCCGTCGGGCCAGCAGGGGATCCCCACCAGGAGTGGCGCCTCGTGCTGCATATATACCCCTGCTGCCCCGACCCTCCCTCAGTTCCTTCTTACTGTGCGTGGTGGCGTTAGAACAGCTCTTTATCTCACGACCTGAGAGTGTCCCTTAGCATTGTTTTCAACGTTAGCAGTTGTTAATAGAACAGGAGTACTCCATATAGAATGGAACATATATTGAGGATATATATATACACACATACAGAGAGCATAAACAGGTGGGAGTTGTCTTACCAATTCTGAGAGGCCAATTAATTAAGAGAAAAAAAACTTTTGAAGTGATAATCAAGCTAGCCCAGTACAGACAGTTTGATAAGAAGTGTGAGAATACTTACAAGGGGAGATAGATTCAATGTTTGTAATAAGGACCATTACAAACATTGAATCTATCTCCCCTTGTAAGTATTCTCACACTTCTTATCAAACTGTCTGTACTGGGCTAGCTTGATTATCACTTCAAAAGTTTTTTTTCTCTTAATTAATTGGCCTCTCAGAATTGGTAAGACAACTCCCACCTGAAAAAAAAAAAAAAATGTGTGTATATATATATCCTCAATATATGTTCCATTCTATATGCATCCGAAGAAGTGGGCTGTAGTCCACGAAAGCTTATGCTCTAATAAATTTGTTAGTCTCTAAGGTGCCACAAGTACTCCTGTTCTTCTTTTTGCGGATACAGACTAACACGGCTGCTACTCTGAAACCAGCAGTTGTTAATAGTTAGCAGTAGTTAGCAGTTATTGTTAGTGGATAGTTAAGCTTTCTTTGTTCTAGGTGTTTGGAAGCTCTTCCAACACCAGCCCTGGGCTCCAGGGCATGCCGCAGGCCCAAGGCTTTAAGGCTTGTGCCACGTGCTGCAAGCCTATGCCTAATAGTGATCCCCATGACTCGTGTCTCCGTTGCCTGGGGGAATTACATCAGACGGAGCGCTGCAAAATTTGCAAGGCCTTTAAGCAAGGACATTAAAAAGAAATGGACTTTCACCTCAAGCAGCTGCTCATGGATTGCACTGCAATCTTCAGCCTCAGACCATCCGACTTCAGCACCGGCATCCTCGGTGCGGAGTGCCCTGGTGTCAGTTTGCGATCCGGCACCAGTGAGGCACGGCAAGCATACCGCATTGAGACGACAAGACCGGCCCCAGCACCATTCGACCTCACTGGCCCGGTCGAAGGGCCAGCCTAAGACCCGAGGGTGCCCCCCACATAGGAAGGCGGCACTGCCAAGGGAATTGAGCCTGCAAAAGGGCAGTGCGGCCCTAGGGCATGACCCGGCACTGGTGGCTCCAGCGCTGAAGAGCCCGTTGAGCCCTGGGCTAAGCGCCTTGAGTGTGGAGGAAGGGCTGGAGGAACTCCTAGAACAGCCCTCCGGGCTGGACACCTTTGAGGCAGCAAAGGACCTCATTGAATTGTCCACAACGAGCCCTCACCCTGCCAAGGAGAAGCCTCAGGCACTGGCACCAAGACTGCTGTCCAGAGGCAAACCGGCAATGGTGCGCCCTTTGAGGTCACCATCCCGGCACCGCTCCCAGCATCAGTCCCAGTCGAGCTCAGCCTCGGTGGATTCCCAGCTGCCCCTGACTCAGTGGGCCTCGAGGGCACCAAACCCCAGCCAACACACGGCACCGGTTCCACCAGCGCAGCGATCCCCGGCATCATCACCGGGCCGGCACCGGGGCAATGCAAGGCTGCAGTCCCCAGGCCCGTCGACAAGCTGTCGATCCCGGTCCCGGTCGATGAGGCGCCGTTCTCCAGCCATGCAGCAGCACCGTTCCACAGCACCGCTCTGGCCTTCGAGGTCACTGTCCTCGGAATCTGAGGTGGACTCGGGCCGCTCCAGCTATGCCCGCAGGGCACTGGCTAGCAGGGAGCCCCAAACCCCATGGTACTCCCAATGGGGCCCGCCAGGGCAGTGGCCCTTTTGGACACCATGGGCCTATCACCAGCAGCAAGGGCCCCCCTCCAGAGCCTCGAGGTCCCAGTCCCCACACAGACACCCTTCTGCACCCAAGGAGGCCACGGTTTCCAGGCCACCAGACGCTTCTACAGAGCACAGGAAGGCGGAAGCGGCGAGCCCCCACCTTGCAAGGAGGTGCAGGAAGGGCTAGAGGACGAGGCGCAGAAGGCCCTAACTTCTTTGTCCTCTCCAGATGAAGCCGTGGCGGGCACGGCGGTATTGGGTCCTCCCCCGATCAACCACAGGACGCACCAGGAGTTGCTCCGCAGGGTAGCCCAGAACTTGGGCTTGCAGGCAGAGGAGGCGGTAGAGCAGGAGGATCCTATGGTGGACATCTTAAGCCCTGAAGGCCCCTCCAGAATTGCGCTCCTGCTCATAAAAACAATCCAGTCAAACTATAAGACGGTCTGGCAGACTCCAGCCTCCAGTGCGCCAACAGCAAAGGGCGTAGAGAGGAAGTACTTTGCCCCTTCCAAGGGTTATGACTTTCTCTTCTGTCACCCGGCCCCGTGTTCACTGGTCGATTCCGCAGTCAACGAACGGGAACGACATGGGCAGCAAGCTCCAGCTCCCAAGGAGGCAAAGCGCCTGGACCTATTCGGCAGAAAGGTCTGTTCCTCTGGGGGCCTCCAATTGAGGATCGCGAATCAGCAGGTGATCCTGAATAGGCACAATTTCAATTCCTGGGCAACAGTCTCCAAATTTAAGGACTCCTTATCCAAGGACTCTCAGCCTGAGTTCACGGCCCTCATGGACGAAAGGAAGGCGGTAGCCAAAACCTCTCTGCAGGCCTCCATTGACTCGGTGGATGCAGCAGCCAGAACAATCGCCTCAGTAGTGGTGATGAGATGCTCGGCGTGGCTGCAGGCTTCAGGCCTTCCGCCAGAGGTCCAAAATACCCTTCAAGACCTCCCGTTCTAAGGGTCCGGCCTCTTCTCGGACCAAATAGATGCCAGGCTGCATAGCCTTAAAGATTCCCTGGCAACCCTTAAGTCGTTGGGGATGCATGCCCCGGTGATGCAGAGGAAACCCTTCAAGCCCCAGCCGCCGCAACAAAGGCAATACCAACCTTGCCCTAGACAGAAGCCATACCTCAGGAGGGGCAAAGACAACAGGCGCAGGTGGAACAACACGCCTAACCAAGGCCAGGGCCAGGGCAAGCCGCAACCCGGCAACAAGCAGGGGTTTTGAAGGTGCCCTCGAGGACAGCGCACCGAACCAGTTACCGAATCCTTTCGTATGTTTCCTGAACCGCTTGTCCCACTTCTACCATGTGTGGTCCCATATAACATCAGACTGTTGGGTCCTACGCATGGTGAAAGTGGGATACACGCTTCAGTTCTCCTCCTCCTCTCCCTCCCACCCCCCTTCCCCGTCCCTCTTCAGGGAGCCCTCTCACGAGCAACTCCTGATGTAGGAGGTACAGATCCTCCTCGAGGCGGGGGCGGTGGAAGAGGTCCCTCGAGACCTAAGGGGAAAGGGGTTTTACTCCTGGTATTTCCTTATCCCCAAAGCAAAGGGGGGTCTTCATCCCATTTTAGACCTGCGCGGACTCAACAAATTCTTAGTCAAGGCCCGCTTCCGCATGGTCTCCCTGGGCTCTATTATCCCATCCCTGGATCGGGAGGATTTGTACCCTGCCCTCGATATGAAAGATGTGTACTTTCACCTCACCATTCATCCCGCTCAATGGCGATTCCTGCAGTTCACCATAAACCAGCACCATTACCAGTTTACGGTCCTACCTTTCGGCCTGGCGACGGCCCCGCGTGTATTCACGAAATGCATGTCAGTAGTGGCAGCCTTTCTTCGAAAAAGAAAAACGCGAGTGTACCCATACTTGGACGACTGGCTCCTCGCGGTCGGTCCAAGGAGGAGGTCCGTTCCCACGTGGCGATGGCACTGAACCTATTCCATGGACTAGGTCTCCTAGTCAATGTGCCCAAGTCCTCCCTGATACCCACGCAAAGGCTGGAGTTCATCGGGGCAGTCCTGGACTCGGTACAGGCACGAGCGAGCCTCCCGGAATCCAGATTTCTGGCCATCCAGCGAGCCATAGAGTCAATGCGGAGGTTTCCCACAACCACGTCCAGATGCTGCCTGCAGCTTCTAGGACACATGGCGGCGTGCACTCACGTGATCAAACATGCTCGACTGAGGCTCAGAACCTTGCAATTGTGGCTAGCCCAGTCGTATCGCCCCGGCAGAGACCCCTTGGACCTTGTAGTGACAATCCCTGCCCAAGTATTGGATTCCCTGTGCTGGTGGCTCAATCAGCAGGTAGTTTGTGAGGGGATCCCCTTCGCTGCGCCACAGCCCACCCTGACACTGGTAACTGACGCGTCAGACCTCGGCTGGGGAGCACACTTGGGGGACCTACGGACGCAGGGCTTGTAGTCCAGGGACGAAATGTCGCTCCACATCAACGTAAATGAGCTCAGTGCGGTTCGCCTAGCCCGCCAGACCTTTCACGCTACTTTAGAAGGGCACAGCATGACAGTTCTGACAGACAACACTACTGCCATGTTCTATATAAACAAGTGGGGCGGAGCACGTTCCTCTCCTCTCTTCCACGAGGCACTTTTTCTCTGGGACTTGTAGCGTCATACCTTCCGGGGGAACAAAACAAGCTGGCGGACCGCCTCAGTAGGTCGTACCAAATGCACGAGAGGACAGTGAGATCGGATGTCCTGCAATCGATCTTCCAGAAGTGGGGATTTCCCCAAATGGACTTCTTTGCCACCAAGGACAACAGTCAATGCCCGCAGTTTTGTTCTTTCTAAAACCACAGTCCAGGTTCAGTCGCAGATGCCTTCGTGATCCCTTGGAGCAGAAGTCTGAAATACGCCTTCCCACTGCTCCCGCTCATCCACAGAGTCCTCCTCAAGGTTCTCAGGGACAAAGCAGTGGTGATTCTCATCACACCAGCTTGGCCCTGCCAACATCGGTTTACAACCTTGCTGGAACTGTCAGTGGCCGCCCGATTGCCCTGCCCCTGCACCGAGATCTCATCACGCAGGACAGTGGGCGCCTGCTCCACCCGAACCTGCAGTCACTGCATCTCATGGCATGGAAACTCTGTGGCTGAACGCTACAGAGAGTCAGTGCTCCCTCCAGGTATGACAAATTCTCCTCGGTACTAGGAAGCCTTCCACTAGGGTGACATACATCGCTAAGTGGAAGAGGTTCTCCTGCTGGTGTGAACCAAAGCTCATACAGCCTCTTCAGGCCCCTGGAATACCTGCTGGACCCCAAACATCAAGGTCTCGCCCCCTCCTCAATTAGAGTGCATCTGGCTGCCATTTCGGCGTTCCACCCGGGGGAATCTGGGCATTTTGTGTTTTCCAACCCCATGGTAGTCCTCAAGGGACTGGAGAGGGTGTTCTCCTACTAATGCCCACCGGTCTCTCCCTGGAACCTTAACCTGGTCCTGACTAAGCTAATGGGACCCCCTTTCAAGCCCCTAGCCTTTTGCTCCTTCACTCACCTCTCCTGGAAGGTGGTGGTTTTGGTGGCCATTACGTCCGCAAGGAGGGTGTCAGAACTGAGGGCCCTCACTTTGGAGCCCCCATATACAGTTTTTTATAAAGATAAAGTGCAGCTTAGGCCATGCTAAATTCCTCCCTAAAGTAGTTTCCCAATTTCATATGGGACAGGACATTTGTTTGCCAGTGTTGTTTCCGAAACCACATACGAACCCGAGTCACCGTAGCCTGCATACTCTGGATGTCCGTAGCACCAAGGCGTTCTATCTGGAGCGAATGAGGCCTTTCCACAAGTCGACGCAGTTGTTCGTCGCCATCGCAGAGAGAATGAAAGGTCTCCCTGTCTCGGCACAGCAGATATCATCGTGGATTGTGGATTGCATCCACACGTGCTATGAGCTCGCCAAGGTGCCAGCCCCGATGATCACGGCTCACTTGACTAGGACTCAAGCGTCCTCAACAGCTTTCCTGGCACAGGTTCCACTCCAGGAGATCTGTAAAGCAGCCACCTGGTCGTCGGTGCACGCATTCACAGCCCACGACGCAGTCCATCAACAGGCCAGAGAGGACGCGGCGGTCGGCGGGGCTGTGCTTCAATCAATTGTTCCATGACTCCTACCGTCCTCCTATGGTAAGCTTGTGAGTTACCTAATGTGTAATGGATGTGAACAATCACCCGAAGAAGAAAAAACGGTTACCTACCTTTTCGTAACTTATGTTCTTCGAGATGTTTTGTTCACGTCCATTACACTTCCCACCCTCCTTCCCCTCTGTCAGCGTCACCGACAAGAAGGAACTGAGGGAGGGTTGGGGCGGCAGGGGTATATATGCAGCACGAGGCACCGCTCTGGTGGGGCTCCCCTGCTGGCCCAATGGGAGCCGCTAAGGGGAAAAGTTTCCGAAGTCCGTGCACACGGAGCGCGCACACCTAATGTGTAATGGACGTGAACAACACATCTCGAAGAACAACAGTTACGAAAAGGTAGGTAACCGTTTTTTCCTGAAATAGCAAGGGCCAAGTTGCTTTTTGATTGTGTGATTTGGCCACCCTGAAAGTGCTTAGTGCATCGCCTTAACTAAAGCAGGGTCTGTGCTTGTTTCCAGCGCAATTTCCTTAGCTGTAATAGGGAGGTGATCTAGGAAAGAGACTGTATACACAGGGTTTTCCTCTCTGTTTCCCTGTGTAAAGAAGCAAATGGGACAGTGCATCAGATTGTGTATGTGTGACACTATGTACCTCGGGGAACACCCTGCACCCCCATGTTCATCCTTATAGGATTGTGCGGTTTATTCTACCTGAAGCAGTGCATTTGGTTGAAGCGTGTCAGAGACTCCCCTGGGGATAACAAACCTGGTACATATCAATTTCTTTGTTAAATTGACAAACTCATATAAGCTTGCAGTGTCCAGCGGGCATAACTGGACACTGCAAAATGGAGGTTCCTAGGGTTGTGTCTGGGACCGGAGATATTGGCTAGTGTCATTCGGTTGCACAGTCCAAGGAGCAGTTACATGCCAGAGGCTGTGCGTGAACAGACCCAGGAGTGGGGGTTCTCACAGCAGAGCAGGGTAAGGCTGGCTCCCAGAGTCGAGGATTGGAGTGACCTAGCAGGTCACCGGTCCAGATAACACCAGAGGGGAACATCACAGTATGATAAACATCATGCTGGCAGGCAGCTGAGATCACAGCCCATCTCTGAAGCTTAGCTGCCTCTAGCAGAGAACACCTGCCTTTGGGCCTAGGGTTTATGATCAGTGATGAGGGCAAACATGTCTAAACAGGCCCTCATGGAGTTTAATTCCCCCCCAAATGGTGCCGAAAGCCTCTTTTTCTATTCGTGAATAGTTTCTCTCAGCCTTTGAGAACGTTCTGGAGTGAATGCTCTGGGGTTTTCACTCCCATCTTTACCAGTGTGTGCAGCGACAGCCCCAGCACCTACAGGAGAGGCCTCACTCACAGACCAGCGCTAGGGGGATCCCGGACTGAAATGTTCCAGGAGCCTGGAACGACTCCGCTTCTTTTTTCGACCTCAAAACCCTTGTTTTCCTTTTCTGTGCAAACTGGCTTCATATTTTTCCATAACAGCGCGGACATCGGACTGCTTAATGTGGCTACATTTGGAAGTAGCCTTCCATAATAGTTTAACGTGGCCAGAAACAATCTAAGCTCCAAGACATTCTGTGCTACTGGTGCATTCTCAGTGGCTTCTCTTTTAATGGGTTTACCCTTCTCCACCTCTACAATGATCCAAGTGAGTAACCTGATTTTGAAACACGTACACTTATCTTTGCAAAACTATAACATTAGAGTTAACAATCTCTGTAGAACCTCTTCTAGCCTTTCTAAAAGTTCATAACAGACCTCACCATTCACCCCCTGCAGTGCCTGACCATTACTCTTTGATACACAGCAGGTGCACTCCCCGCAAGGGGTCATAAGGTGATCGTTCACACCCAATAGCCCCTTATGTGGCTTCACTGTCAGATATTTTTTACTCTGGTTCCAGCAGCCCCTGCTGGTAAGCTTGAGACAAGACTAGTTTGGGAAACATCACTCCTGCTGCCAGTTCTGCAAATAAATTTTGTCGTTTAGCAATTGGATATTGGTCCACTTTGAGCCCGGGGTTTATGGTGATGTTATAGTCCCCACAAATTCTTCTGCTGCCATCGCTCTTTGGGGTACACACAACTCGGGCAGCCCATTCAGTGAACTTGAACTTACACCGTTTTGCAATTCCTCCATTTGGTTTTCTTCTGTCTCTCGCAGAGCATATGGCACAGGTCTCTGTCACTAACCCACAGGACCGCTGCTATGAACCCAGCTTTGCAACAGTCTCTGGGAGAACTCCTTCAGTGACCCAGACCCCCTAGTGGCTTCACTCTTCCTCCAGGGAAAGCACATGGCTTCACCACCTCCTTAGGCTGGACCTCGGGGCCTTCAGTACCCCTGCTTCAGACCGTGTGCTCCACTCAGCAAGTCCAACTGAAGCAGATCCCTGAGGGAGACTTGTACGATCTCAGGGAGTAATGCTCCTCCTCCACCAGCATCCGCAGGGACACCCAGCCCACGCTGTCACACAGAAGAGTTTATTAGTTGGCTGGAACACAGGAAAGGAAGTCCTTAGCTAGCACAGAGAAAAAGAAGTTACAGCAGAGTCCATCCTGGTCAGCAGAGAGCCCAAAGCTCTGTGCCTCTGATTGCTCTGTCCCAGCTCAGGTGTATGCCCAGAAGCTCTCAGCAGCCAACACTTAATCACCCCCTGGCACCTCCTCAGTCCTTTGTTCACCAGCTGGGCAAACACTACTTGCTTCCTGCTGAGAGGTGGGCCATCCATGGTCATTGGTATCAAAGTCTCAGTGACTGGGTTTGCCATTGTCTTCAGAACTCCATTGATATGGGACCCAAGCCCCAGACAGCTAGGAGCCATACACACCAGAAAAAAGAAGAACAGGAGTACTTGTGGCACCTTAGAGACTAACAAATGTATTAGAGCATAAGCTTTCGTGGACTACAGCCCACTTCTTCGGATGCAAGTGGGCTGTAGTCCACGAAAGCTTATGCTCTAATAAATTTGTTAGTCTCTAAGGTGCCACAAGTACTCCTGTTCTTCTTTTTGCGGATACAGACTAACACGGCTGTTACTCTGATACACACCAGAGTCTCTGAGCCTCTGCAGAGAGCAAACAAGCCTTTTTACCCCCTTGGGTAATCCTGCAGCTCATAGGGGAAATGGAGGCACACATAGGCTTCATAAAAGATATTACAGAAAATTCCCACTTTGTCACAGTCTAACATTCAGGAGTTTAGAAATGGCCTTGTCAGACACAACCAGCCTTGCTGCTGTGCCTTTTACCAATCCCATGTCTGTACTACATACGGCTTTGTAGTTTTCTTTCAGTTCCCTCTCTCTGTCTGGCATGTGGTGTAGCACACTCCAAGCCAGTCAAACGTTGGATACCCACTTTCTGCCCATCAGTGGGGGACCATTTCCTTCCGTTACAATTAACTCTAATGTGAAACAGCTATCTTTATATATTTCAATGACTGGGAGACTGTCTAATACTCCTGTCTGCCCATTATTGTAATTCTGTAAAAGCATCTCAGTGTCTCTCAATTGTCCCCCGGGCAATTTGTAACCCCCTGAGTGATCACAGGCATTGCCCCTCCTGTATCTAGTTCCAGAGTCAATGTCACATCATTTCCCTTTGCATTAAGATAACGAGGGGGATGATATGACCAAGCCTGTGTCATTATCATCCTCACCCCCTGCGGAGGCCCTTCTTCCCAGCCCCATGGGGCCAGGCTATTTTCAAATGTTGGTGCATTTTTCTTTGTGGATTCAAAAAGTGGAATCTCCATAGCTCCCTCTACTGGCAGTTTCTCATTATACACAACATTCAACAGTTTCTCTCTTAATTCAGGTTTCAGAGTGATAGTCTGTATCAGCAAAAACAACGAGGAGTCCTTGTGGCACCTTAGAGACTTATTTGAGCATAAGCTTTCATGGGCTAAAACCCACTTCATTGGATGCATGGAGTGAAAAATACAGTAAGCACTATATATATGAAAATATGGGAGTTGCCTTATGGGCAGGGCCGGCTCCAGGCACCAGCTTCTCAAGCAGGTGCTTGGGGCGGCCGTTCCGGACAGGGGCGGCAGTTCCAGGTATTCGGCGGCAATTCGGCGGAGGGTCCGTCACTCCGCCTGGGAGTGAAGGACCTCCCGCCGAATTGCCGCCGCAGATCGCGATCGCGGCTTTTTTTTTTTTTTTTTTTGGTTTTGGCTGTTTGGGGCAGCCAAAACCCTGGAGCCGGCCCTGCTTAAGGGGGGGGGGGGGGGGGTCAGTGCTAACGAGGCCAATTCAATTAAGATGGAAGTGGCCTATTCTCAGTTAATTACTTTTGTAGTGCTAACAAGGCCAATGCAATCAAGGTGGACATCATCCGTTTCCAACAGTTGACAAGAAGGTGTGAGTATCAGCAAAGGCTGGGAAAAAATTAAGCAGTTAAATGTTGTAAAAATGTTTTTTAAAAAGTGTTATAAAAAAACCCTTGGTTTCTTTGCAGCCATTCTGAAGGGAAAATGGGGGCCCTTTTCCAAAGGAATGTCTGTAAATAAGCCAGGCAAAAAAAATCTAATTTAAATCATTTGACTATGAACAATTTAGTCAAATTCGCTAAAAAAACATAAGGGGTTTCTATTGGAACTTAACTACCCCCAAATGTATACAAATGCAATGTTCAGCTGTGTAAAAATTAAAGCAATGTAAAAACATATTTTTTTTAAAAAGTGTGTATAAATATATTGTGTAGATATGTAAAGTATTTAGGACCTAAACCAACACTCCTGGTTTGTAAAACTCTTGTTTTGTAGGTTTAAAATAAATTGGTTTTGTTTTTAAATAATACCACTAAAATCCATTTGAATCTTTCATTCAAAGTTGCAAAACCAAGACACACTTTTTGCCAGACCACGGTTACCTAGTGTTGTTTGGGTTTGGTATTTAGCATTTAACACTTAAGGTACCTTAATGCTTTATAAGTTTAATATCTTTTTAAAAGACCAAAGTTGTGGCTGCAGCAGGGCAGTCAAAACCAAAAAAATGAACAAAACTTCTACATTTGTTTTTTGGTAACGAAATAGCAAATAAAAGCTGTAATGTAAAAAAAAAAAAAAAAGACCGTGTCCCCCACAGAACTTTAAGGTGGCTCTGTGTAATTAAACTGTCACTTTAATAAGAGTGCATAAAAACTCTGTAAGCACAAAAAAACAAAAAAAACCCAGTTCCACCTTACATAAAAATAACGCACCCATTGTGGAAACTGCTAAAAAACATACAACATAACCCTGCTAAAACAGAAGGCTTTCACAGTCCCAGCCCTGCGTTTCCCTGATGAATCACAGTCTTTTGTCATTCGTTTGGCAGTTAATAACATGGCTGTGGCTGTCACACTATTACAAAATATTAAAAAAGGGAACCGACATGAATGTCCAGAGGTCACTCTGGAGCAAAAAATTGCCTTGTTAAAGGCACCCCCACTGGAAAAATTAAATACCGTGGGCCAAGAAAAGCACGTCTGATTTACTAATGAAAGTGCAATAATAATAATAAAAGAAATGTGTAAAATACGCTGAAATTAATTTAGAAGAAGAAGTCATTCAGGGACATTTAGACCATGGGTCGGCTCAGCATGTCGAGCTCCACACAATTTATCAGGTTTTAAGGGAATATAAAAATTCCCCACAACACGGTATATATTTATGCTAACAGTAATTTTTATGTGAAAGAAATACAGTTTTAAGTACATAATTGGTATAAAAATGGGTAAAAAGCAGCAAATAAAAAGAATATTGCATATTCAAAAAAATTAAAATAAATTTACTAGTGGGTAACAAAAAAACCCTAAACAGTTTAAGGTAAGACGTGTAAAAGCACACAGAAAAAAAAATGGGTCTAAAAACCATCTAAGATAATCAGATAAATACAATAGCCCAACAGCATAACATAGCAGTTGTAACCAAAAATAAATAATAAAAAAAAAAATGTCTGTGCTAACACATATAAGCTAACAAATAGCACACAAACCACCCTAACCAAATTCCAAAAACAATAAACAAATAAAAGTTACTTAATGTAGCCCATCAGTTTATTCATAAAAAAGTAAAAGGGACTTTAAAAAAGCTATAGCAAGTAGCAGACTGGGGGTGTATGGAGGATGATGTTAAAACATGGGTGCGAAATTGGGTGCGGTGTGCCCAGGACAAGACTCGTGCCCCGCACTGACAACCCATAATGCACCAACGAAGGCTTGGGCCGTAGCACAGAGTTCAAATTCATTTTATTAATAAATTGCCAAAAAGTAAAAAAGAATTCCAGTATTTATTGGTAATAATTAATTCCTTTTCAGAATGGGTAAAGGCATTTCCTACTAAAAATAATAGCACCGGGGTAGCGGCCAAAACATTTTTTTGATAAGGTAGTATGTAAATACGGCACCTCAAAAATAATAAATTCTGATAATGCGGGAGCCTTTGTAAAAAAAATCTTTGCAACAATAATACAAGTCTTGGAAATTAAACAAAAGCTCCATATACCATACCGGCCTCAGTCCTCAGGCCAAGTAAAGCACATGAACCGCACTATTAAAAAAGCACTCCGGAAGGAATCACACAGAAAAAGACCGGCTGGATAAACTGCCTCTGATTTTGGCTGCCATAGCAGTAATAAACTAAGAATAAAAATCCAACCCTTTCAAATTCTGTTTGGACACCCAATGCGCCTAATGATTGATCCTAGTTACATGGTACAGGGCCTAGAAGAGAGCTCTAATTTCATTATTTTCAATGGCTTAAACAGTTACAAGAAAATAAAACCACCCTCCAGTATAGGTTAATCAGGCCATCAAACACATAAACAACAAAATTCAGAAACAAAGGCCCACAAAGGCAGCCTCGTGGAAAACAGGGGACCAAGTTATGTACCTTAAAATGGGAAAAAGGGGCCACTCACTGTAATCAAAATGGATAGACCCTTACTCCATAGTGGGCTGCCTTAGCCCATTGGTATACCGTATTGAAAAAGATGGAGAACTGAAATGGGTACATTTCACAAATTAAATTGTTTACATAAATACTGATATTTGAATTGTTTGCAGAAAAGGACATCCCGGAACCTGAGCATGAAACGTTGCTTAACCACCACAATTTTAATCCACAGAAAATGAGACTCCAGTGTAAGGTCTGGCTTTACCTGCTTCTGGGAACTTTCAGTGCCCGGATAATTAAAGCGATCATGGGAGAAAATGCAGCCCTCCTCATAAGCCAATATTTAAGGAATAATTTACTCCCCGCCAACCAATAATGGATTCCTATCCGTGATCCTCATGAAATAGTATAATAAAAACACTAGCTGACTCTTAAGAACCTTAGGAAATACCAATGTTTATGTCTGGGAAAGGGAAGTGGGACTTAAAGTGTAGCTTATAAACACCATAAAAATATCACTGGGAAATAGGGGTTAAAATAGAGAGCCCTAATGGGGATGCCACCTAGAGTTCCAGCTACCCACAACTACCATATCAGTGGGATGAGCCTGTTAAGACAGGAACAATGCTGACAGTTATTGTGGGGTACTGTCCAATACCCAGTGGTGAATTGAACCTATGGTTCCCGGACACATGCATCAGAACCTGGACCAGAGACTAAGCATTCAAAAAAGGTTCCCCAATTAAAATAAATTGTTTTGTGACTCAGAGTGATCCAGTAAAAGTCTTGTTAAATCCACTATTAGTAACAAATAAAAAAATTGGTATGAATTGGACTCCACTGAACGTGTCTAAATTAGGACCCAAATGTTCACCCTACTCCCTTCCTATTATAATGGTCTGGATAAAAACACATCAACACTCCAATGGCTGAGGAAAACGAAATGAAGTAGACACCATGTTAGGAGGAGTTGGTTTGGGAGCAAAAATTATAAATACTATAAACCTAAAGGTAATTAAGAATAAGTTAAGTTCCTTGTCACAACTGCAAGACAGTCTCATTCACAAGCAGGCAAATACTACTGTGGACTTGGTACAAATAGGTCTGGGAAACCTAAAAACAACATGGAATATGTGGCGGTGGCTGAAAACCACCTCCTGGCTGCTGTATAAACAACAAATAAAATTAGAAAATAAAACAGCCTTGGCCATAGGATGTATTGAGATGGAAAATCTTGAACCCAAAATGTTTGGGGTAATATCTAAAAATGTAGGATATTAACACATCTTTTAAAACAACAGAAGAGGTTCTTCTTTGATACCTACATATATGAATGGATGCAGCATGTTTCCAGCATGATTTGTTATTAGGTGAAATTATTGTTAAAATTACTCACCAACAGTCTGTGGCGACCGAAATATGGAAGGTAAGCCCGCTCCCAATATTGACCATGGGATCCTTTTGGCTACCCCAGGTTATGGGTCAGTGGGCTGGAAAAGAGGAGAAATTATTGGACTCCCGCGGGTGTACGGAACGGAGCCCTCAGAAATGGGTGTGCTTGTCCTTACCTGTCACCACAGAACATGCAGCAAGGACACATCATTAAAAACATGTGTTTAGAATCAACTAAAAAAGGTGACTCCATTTTTACAAGAAACACAAAAAAATATTAAAAAGCATGTCATTCAAATATTACATGCCAATAAAAACATACTAAAAATTGCTAAATCTAAAAAAAACCTGACAGCCTATCATTGGTACAGTGTTTTTACAAGCTGGTCCCCGACCTCTAAGGGCATATTGTCAATTATGTTTCATCCATTACTAGCTGTGTTAATATTGTCCTGTGTTTGCTTGTTAGAAATGTGTTGTATGTGCTGTTAAACACAAAAAATAGTTTGTTAAATTACAACTACAAGCTCAAATTGTCTCTCAGTATATTGCTATAAAACAATTGCATAAAATATGACCCCCTCAAGACTTGTCCTTGAGGGATCAAAAGGGGGACATGTAGTAGCAGGATTTTATGTTTGTATTTTATATAATTTAGAATGAAGAATAAAGAATAATAATGTAGCATGTATTAAATGTATTGATGTATGATTTAATCATATCCTGCCAGCCACCCTTTTTGAATAACAGAAACGTATGGCCTAATGGGCCAATGGGAATCTGTGTCTGGACTGATTTCAGAGCAGTAACAGACCTTTGAGGGTCACCAATTGTTGTAGGTTTAGCATTTTAAAATAAGTAAAAGAATGCCACTGGAACAAATTGCCTAGGGATGTTGTGGAATCTCCGTCTCTGGAGATATTTAAGAGTAGGTTAGATAAATGTCTATTAGGGATGGTCTAGGCAGTATTTGGTCCTGCCATGCGGGCAGGGGACTGGACTCGATGACCTCTCGAGGTCCCTTCCAGTCCTATAATCTATGAATCTATGAATGCCATGATTGTTTTGTTTTGCATTGTAATTTGATGTTCCAGTTCAAAATGTTCTGTGTAAATTAATTCTGTTTTGTGTGTGAATGAGGAATGTGTGTGTAAAGAGGTAAGTGTGAAAGCCATTACTGAACCAGATGTTCTAGGGAGCACTGGAAACAGACGCAAGGGCTCTAGGAGGCTGCAACATGCCCCTATTGACATATCAGAGGAGGGCAGATTGACGCCTCTGAAGACAGGCACCTATCAATGGGGACAAAATAGCTATGATCAAAACCAGCATGGGGTAACTCCCTGAGGAACTTGATGAAAGAACAAAATAGAGAATCAGAAAGACAATTTAAGAAAACAAGCACTTGTCAAACAACAATTGATTACAGCATGACGGTGCAAAACTCATTGGTCCCAATTAAGGAAAATCACTATATAAACAGGGTGCCTTAGTAGTATAATCAAACCCTAACCCACCCCTTGACCCCTTAAGCCCCGCCCCTTGACCCCTTAATCTCTCCCACTGGTCACCAGAAGTCCTGCCCTATGGGGGTATTACTTCTGGGGTCAAGGTGGCCACATGACCGGAAGCAAGGTGGGTCGTGTGACCCCTCTAAGAACTCCTCCCACTGCCCTCTATCAATCAGGATGTGGTTTGTGCTAACAGGACCACCCCGAGAGGAGATCTTGACCAATCAGGGTGCCTTCCGGGGTGGGGTGACCCCTCCAGAAGTGGGTCGTGTGACCCCTCTAAGAACTCCCCCCACTTCCCTCTACCAATCAGAGTGTAGCACCGTTACCCCATAAGTCCCAGCGCCGGACAGAGGAAGCCATCTCTTACCAAGGACACCTGTTTTAGAAATCGTGGAAAGGCTGCTAAGAGGAAACATGGACTCCTTCACCACCCCTGTGAGAACTTCTGACTTTGTTTTAGCCCCGAGCAACTTTGGACTTGTGTGGAGAAAACGCTACATCAGCGACAGTTCTGAGGAGGACCCTTTGATCCAACCGTTGATGAATATGCTGGAACCCAACCCCGAAACCATCGTGAGGCACCCCAATGAGTGTGACGGCCTCTCTTTGTCCACCCCCTCAGAGGTGGAAGGCGATTGCAGCTCAGGGGAGTCACCGGTGGACAAGGTGAACAGAAAAGATGGCGCTCAGGTAAATGAATGATTAAGAAGCGGCGGTCAAGGAGGGGTGGGTAATGAGGCTAGGAACCAGGGCTTGTGTAAATTAAAAACAAGCAGTGGGGGTGCTTACACTGTTTCTTTTCTGAAAATCTCTCAACAGCTCGATGATGCCTGTCTAGAGGACTCAGAGGCCCTGGACAGCGTTGCATGAAGCAGTGAAGATGAACCGTGCCCACCATGTTTTTGCACAACACCAATACAAATTGTTGAAGAGGACTCTCAGGATGATGGCTATGAGGAGTTAAGGAGGCGTCTTGGATAGAACTAACTGAGCCAGTGCCACGTCGTGAGTTATAAAAAAGTTATGTGGACTATTGTACACGTTGCTGTTTATGCTGTCCTTAAACACTGCCTTAGGGAAAAGCTTTTTGAAGATTGTGAGTGCTGTGTCTTAGGTGTGCCAGCCCAACGGCACCATGACTGTGTGACTTGGACTTCAATGAATATAAACTGCAAGCTCCGGGGCCTGTGTGCTGAGCTGTGTTTGGAAAGCTTATTAAACACTGTTATTGCCATAGGTTATGCTATGCAATGTCTGTGCCTAACCCAAGAACATTTAGCGCAAGGGGTGACCTTGAAAAATGCTGTGCAATTCAGTGGAGACCCTGGCCACGTTTTAAAGAAAATGACCAAACTGGAAGATGCCTGCTTACAGCGTTATATTGACCGTCTGGTCCGCACAAGAAGTGACAGAACCCTGCTTAAGAAAAAGACTATTTGTAAGAAATCTAAAAGGATTAAGTTAGAGAATGGTCAGGGGGCAAACATGCGATGTAAAACTTGGTAGCTGTAAATTAAAAAAAAAAGAAAGGGTTTTGTGACTATCTGTGTTTTGTTAGAAGGACTTTGTCCCTTAAGTTTTAATGAAGCATCTTGGTTTGTTTTCAAGGAGCTGTATGTCTTTTAAATAAAAACAAATAAATAAGTAAATTGTTTGTGAGAATTAGCTCTTGTGTTTTTGTGTGTGTGTAAAAGAGACCCATTTATAGCAAAAAGCTGAAATGTATGTTGTGGGAGGGGGAAAAATCCTAAAAATGTGCTTACAATAAAACAAACAGGGCTAGTTCAGACATGTGTTTGAGTACAATAGAGTTAATTTGGAGATATACCTATCTCATAGAACTGCCTTCACTAGCAGGACCAAATATTGATTTTGCCCCAGATCTGTAAGTGGCCCCCTCAAGGATTAAACTCACAACCCTAGGCTTAGTAAATCAATGCTTAACCCACTGAGCTATCCTTAATCTGTTGAACTGAATGGGTTTAACCACACACACACCCTCACTGAATAGCCAGGGTGACTGCAATTACCCTCATTGCTATAGGGTTACATATGATGGGGGTGCACCCATAGTAAGGGAGTGGGTTGGGGTGGATGGTGAGTTCTGATTAATATGAAATGAAATAAAACGTTAGGAATTCACAGATGCTATTGAACAGTTTAAATATAACCCCTGGGGTTGATAGAGCGCTATTGGACAGTTTAAAGGACCCAGGAGTTGGTGGAACGCTATTGGACAGTTTAAATATGGCCCAGGAGTTGGTTGAATGCTCTGGGTCATTCTTTCTAGGAAACAACCCCCCCCCCCCCCAAACTTTAAGCATGAAAGAAACATCTTTTAAAAAACAACCAAGCCCCAAGACATTCATTGATATCTGCAAAGCTCCCCCTCCCCCTTGGAAATGGGTACTGTTTAATACTGTAAGAAAGCCACAAATGTATTTTAACTTAAAGGGGAAAAAAAGAAGAAGAAAAAAAGCCCTGTTGTGCAGACAACATGGTTCCCCCACCCCAGATCACAAAAGGGTATGCTATGGGAGGGTGCCTAAAGTCCTTAAGGATCTATTATTTCAGAGCTGAGGTGATTAAGTTAGCAACTGTGTTGAAGTCTGTTTGAAACAATGGGTTAAGATGGTATAAAAACCTCAGGTATGCTGGCGCCTGTCCTTTTCAACAGAAAACTTTCTTGGATAGCTGCTGGACTGCAAAAAGAGGTAAGACTTGCTGTCTTTAACTCTGAAACTATATATTATATAATGCCACTCTTTGCCCACGCTGTCTCAGTAAATAATGGTGCCTATGTTTATTGCACTGTGATCTGTTTAGCATGGAACCAGTAACTTTAAACTGCATTTCACCGCCAGGCCAAGGTAAAAACTATTTTAACTATAATTGTGCTTAATACTTTTTTTTTTTTTTTTAATTTTAATTCAACAGTATTACACAGGTTGTATAGGGATTTGGTGGTAATACTAACTAACATTTTTGCTTGTTCTTGAACCTGAAGGCCCAAACACACATGGGGGAAACAGAACAAGCATGTGCCTGCAACACTTTATCCCACAGTGAAAGGTAACTTTTTTTTGCAATTGGCTTTTAAATGCATGTGGGTTTTTGAAAAGTATATGGCTGCAAACTTGGCGTGTGTGTGTGCGTGTGTGTGCAAGGCATAGGTGTTTTTTTTTTTTAAAGTACTTGGTTTGTTTCAAACTAACAGGGGTTTTTTTACTGTGCATAATGTGATGTATTTTTAAAAATGGGGTTTGAGGCAATTGGGGAGGGGGAATGCTACTAACTAACCCAAAGGCCTAAACACGCATGGCTGCAGGACAGAACAATCATGCTTTTGCATGTGGGTTTATTGAAAAGTATTTGGTTGCAAACTGGGGTTTTAAACTGGTGGTATGTGTGTTTCAAACTAACAAGGGTTTCTGTGCAAAATGGATTTTAAAAGCAGTTTTGGTTTTTATTCTGCAAAATGAGATGTATTTAAAAACCTGTATTTTGTTGTACATCATGAAATGGATTATTTTGTTGTAAAGCTATTACTTTTTAAATAGAAAAACACCTTAATGAATATATATATATATATATAGTTTACAAGATGTTTTCATGTGTTTTATAATAATGTTGTTTGCTCCACAGTACAGTCAAAACATGAGAGATCCTTAGACCAGAGGGAAAACAAGCTCAAAAGAAAAAGGAAAGAGACAGATGAAAAGGAAAAGTCACCAGCATCAGGGGGGAGAGGAAGGGGAAGAGATTCCCCCTACTGGAGGCTCTCAAACTGGCTTGTCTGAAAATGGGGAGGCGGAATCAGACTCTGGTGTAGCAAATTCGCCAGAGGGCTCTCTAGACGGGTCCCGTTCTACTCCCAATGACCCTCATGGAGGTGCCTCAGAGTCTGACTCTCAAATAGCATCTAATGTAGAAGATGCCGCTAATGATCCCGTAGAGGAACCCCCAAGTAACCCTGAAAATGCAGAGGTGTATATGGAGAGAGTGAGAAGTTGGCAACGTGAAATATCCAGATTTGGTGGGGTTGGTGTATTGTGCGGAATTTCGTTTTGTCAATGTTGAGCAAATAAATTCAGCTCAGCAGGTTGTTGAAGCCATACACAGGGGAATACAGTTAGTGCTCGATGACGTTAATGGTAGGGTAGGCCCTGATGATTATGTTCAGCTACGTTTAGAGAGCCGTAATTTAACTAACCCTTTGTTTTTGGTCTGAAGAACTAGAGATGCGCTGTCTGCTGAGGATTTCTTAAATCAGACCTCAAAGCTGCTACAGAGCAATAGAGAGTTGCATGTTGATGGGACATTGCGCCTCATTGTGACCGTTGTAAAAAAAACAGGGATGGAGGTGCTCGTAGAGTTTTAAATTCTATCCTCAGTAGTCAAATTATTCATAAAAAGAGACAAAGTTCAGTAGATCTGACTTACACAGGTACCAATCTGTGTTTTGCGGGTGGGCTCTTGGCCGTCATGTCCAATCGTAAACCTACGGATGAGGAATTGTTAGCGGGGGCGGGAAAATTGCATGAGAAACTGGGGTGGTCAGATCCAAAAAAGGTTACGCTCAGTGACGTAGCAACGTTTGAGCAGCATTTAGGAGTCAACATACAGGTGGTGCTGTATGTGGCGAAAGGCGGCTGGGGCTCTTTTAAAATGGGGGCCCAGTGTACCCCAAGACTTATTGTATCCTGTTGCATGATGAGCATTACTATGGGGTTCTGGATGTAAAAAAGTTGTTTGGAGTGAAAAATTATTGTGAGTTTTGCCACACGGTGTACAGTCACGACCACTCTTGTATCGTTGCTGTCTCTGCTTGATCATAATGTGCTCAGACAGCGTGGGCTTGCAGCTGTCGTGTCCTAGCTGTAGACTGTATTGTCGGTCCAAAGAGTGTTTAGACAGACATATTGATTGTGCATCAAAAAAACAAGTTGAATGCCTGTCTAAAACTTTGTGATAAGTGTCAGTCTTACGTGGACAAACAGCACAGGTGTAAAGGGAGGCGCTGTAAGCAGTGTCAGGGTTTGATCATTGGTGATGTAGACTGTCACCTCTGTTTTATGGACAGCCTTAGAAAGCCTGAATCCTCAGAAAAGTGTGTGTGTGTGTGTGTGTGTGTGTGTGTGTGTGTGTGTGTTTATATATATATATATATATATAAAAATACTTTCGAATGCACGCAGGAGACCGGGGTGCACACTCCCAATTACATTTTTGCTATGTCCCTAAAGCTGGAAAAGTCCTGGGAATTTAAGGGTGATGAGTCTTTCTGTGTTTAAGATCTTTCTTGGCAAAGAGTTTTGGGATTACACATTCCTAGCGCACAATTCTAAAGGTTATGATGAGTACTTCATTGTTAGACAGTTACTGAAGGAAAAGATGTTCCTAGAACTGATCACTCAGGGTAGTAAACTAATGTGTGTGGAAGTTAAGGCCCTGGGCATTCATTTTATAGACTCTTTAAACTTCTTGCCCATGAAGCTTAGCAAGCTCCCGCAGGCGATGGGGGTTTGAAGGGTGCAAAGGGTATTTTCTACTTTTTTTTTTTTTTTTTTTTTTTTTAACACTTTTTAGAAAATCAAAATTACGTGGGGCCTATGCCCAGTATGGAGCACTATGGTGTAGAAAGCATGATGCCCAGAGAAAAAGCAGAGTTTCTCGACTAGTATTGGGACCACAGCTCTGAGGAGTTTGACTTGCAGAAAGAGCTCGCGTATTACTGTCAGCAGGGTCTCAAAATTTTGAGACAGGCCTGTATTCTATACAGAAAAGAGATTATGAAAATGACGGAGAAGGGAGATGTAGTAGAGAAAGAACCTGGTAAATTCACCGAGATAAAACTGTATAGATCCATTCCGGTACATAACACTGGCATCTGTCTGCATGGGCTATGTACAGATTTGTTTTTGGAGCCTAACTCGGTAGCTCTTCTCCCTCCAGACAACTATCACAGGCAGAAAAAGAGAGATTCGACCCCATCTATTCAGTGGCTGTTGTATACCTTTCACAAAGAAAATATACAAATATGGCACGCTTTACAGAATGGGGAACTACAGGTAGGCCCCTACTTTTTAGACGGTTATACCGATGTTGATGGGGTACGCACAGCCTTTAAGTTTAATGGGTGTTTTTTCCATGGCTGTGTCACCTCTTATTGTGGAAAAAGCACAAAACCCTATGACGGGGACAACTTTTGGGTTTCTTTATTACAAGACGCAGCTCAAGACTGACTATCTGAAATGACTTGGTTTTGTAGTGAGGACTCTTTGGGAGCACGAGTGGGAGGTGATGAAAGAAACAGACAGGGAGCTTGCAGACCTTTTAAACCGAGCCCAGTTGCCCCAGCCTCTCGTGCCTAGGGATGCTCTCTTTGGGGGGGGAGGACAAACGCTATCCGCCTATATTAGAAATCTAACTCCGGGGAAGAAATCCACTACTATGATTTTTACCAGCCTGTACTCTTTCGTAAGCAAAACCAAAGAATACCCTATCAGACACCCCAATATAGCTTGACAAATTTGGACCCCTTGCAAATTATTTTGGAATTGCAAAAGTTAAAGTGTACCCCTCACGAGGCTACTTTTTTTTCCATTGTTACTGTCAGAGTGAGTAGCAAGCTTATGTTCCCGCTATGCCGAACCTGTGCAGAAACCGAGCAGCGGGAGACATGCACCCATAGTGATGAGGAGAGGGCCATCCTGGGGACTTGGTGCACGGTGGAATTGAATGGAGCCATAGCGAAGGGGTACGCGGTGGCTAAAATCTATGAAATCTGGCATTTTAATGAAAAATCGGATGAACTCTTTCCAGAGTACATAAAATTACACCTCCGCCAGAAACAAGAGGCTTCAGGGTATCCCAGCTGGTGCACAGACGAAGAAAAACAAAATAAGTACGTTAGCGATTTCTACCAGAAAGAAGGCGTAAACGTACGCCAACACGAGATCAGATCAAACCCTGCTAAACGCCAAATCGCTAAACTGTTTTTAAATTCTCTGTGGGGTAAATTCGGCCAAAGAACCAACTTATCCAACTCCAGCATTGTGAGAGACCCTGACTAACTCTTGCAGTATCTGTTTTCCCCCAATTACGAGGTTTCATCCTGCGAGTTTATCGATGATGAAACAGCGTGTGTGTCTTGGAAGCAGGCAAAAGACTGGTACTCTGTCTCTGGCAATACTAATGTTTTCATAGCCTGTTTCACCACTGCTTACGCCTGCTTAGAACTATACAACTTCCTAGACGGTTTGCAGGAGCGGTGCCTGTACCACAACGCTGACTCAGTGGTATTTGTGAAAAGGGTGGGTGACTGGAATCCCCCCTCTGCGGGATTATTTAGGGGACCTGACGAGCGAGATCCCGCCAGATCAGCACATCACTGAGTTTGTGTCGGCAGGCCCGAAAACCTATGGGTATAAGCTGTCGGGAGGAAAGGCCTGTATGAAAGTCAAAGGTATTACCCTAAACGTAGCAAACTGTGAGAAGATCAACTGTGACAGTTTAAAAGATCTAGTCCTGGACTATTACACGGGTCTGCACGAAAATGAAAACGCCTCAAAAAAAGAGAGGTGCAGCAGCCCTCTATCGTAAGAAACAAAAAACAGTGGCAAATAGAGACAAAAACTCTTAAAAACACAAAGTGGTTTCCAACAAGAGGGTCCTAGGAGAAGGTTTTAAAACCCTGCCCTACGGCTTTTGAAAAAAATGGATACAAGGTGGAAACACTCCTTTTCTGCAATTCTCGCAGGGCCTAGCAACTGTGGGGAAAAGTTGCTTTATAAAAAAACGTGTTGGATAATGCCAAACAAACACTCTCTGTTTATGCCTGAGAATATCATGTGGTGTTACAGTTGTTGGCAACCTCTGTATAAAGAACTACTCTGTAAATGTCCCTTTATCAATTTTGTGGAGGGGCTGCCTGATGCTTTTCATGATAACAGTTTTTCCTACTAATAAAGTAAATATGATTATCATAGACGATCTGATGAACTCTGCTTGTGAAAGCAATGAAATTGAGAGAGCCTTTACCAAGTATGTGTATCACAGAAACCTGAGCATTATGTATATAGTTCAAAACGTATTTTGTCAGGGGAAAAAAGAGTCACACGATTAACATAAACACAAAATATGTGGTTCTGTTCAAAAACCCCAGGGATAAATTACAAATTGCTACGCTCGCTCGGCAAATGTACCCCGGCAAAGCTCAATTCTTTGTAGGAGCTTTTGAGGATGCTACCAAAAGACCTTATGGCTACCTGGTGGTGGATTTAAATGCTTCCACACTGGAAGCTTAAAGACTAAGAACTGGTCTTTTCCCTCCACACTGGCCGGCGGTTTATACTTTAAAAAGAACAACATCTGGATATAAAAAGAGATGACTTATCGGCAGGCCCCTTTTTAACAGCCGGGGCTGCTGACTGAAAACATGTCTAGCTGCATGAAGAGAAACCTGGGCCTTTTAAAATTACTTAGCAAATTGTCCCCGCAGCAAAGGAGAGCTATACTATGTTCGGCCTCTGATGATCTAGTAGCTGCCATCTCAGAAATCCGAGGGGTAGCCGTGTTAATCTGGATCTGTAAAAAGCAACAGAGAGTCCTGTGGCACCTTTAAGTCTAACAGATGAATTGGAGCATAAGTGTTTGTGGGTGAATGCCCACTTCGTCGGATGCATCTCAGAAGTAACGCTCAATACCTTAAAAGGAAACGTACCTTTAACACAGAATCAAATGCGTGTGCTGCAAAAGAAACGCACGCTTATAAAGGCTTTGTGTAATAAAAGGGTTTCCCTTAAAAGAAAAAAGCATCTAGTGAAGCAGTCTAGGGGGGTTATCGGACCTCTGTTAAGTTTTGCTATCCCTCTGATAATGGGGCTTTTAACTAATTGATAATGCAGTATGCAGAAAAAATGTACCTGGTGCCCAGCCACCAGTTGAAGCAATTAAAGGCTCCCGCTCTGGCAGAGGAAAATATCAGAACGACCGCAACTCGCTTACTGGATGCTGAAATGAAGTCTGTTCTTCAAAGAACTGACTTGACCGAATACGAAAAGGCTAAACTTTACAGCGCCGTGCTTCAAAGGTACCTAATGTACGTGAAGCAGAGCGATGCAGATAAAGGGGAAAATAAGTCTGTTTCTACCAGAACAGGAACAAAGTGTGACTGCCAAACCCCCAGAAACACCAAAGAACTCCGACTCAGTTGCTCAGGAGGTGTTGGATAATGTGAATAAGCGTTATAAGAAAAATGTATTGCTAAATAAGCTGGGCCAGTATAAAAATCTCTCTTCATGGAATGATAAAGGGTCTTTTGTGTACAAAGGCTCTGTGGTTAATGGTTCTAACATGCTCGACTTAGTCAGGGCCGTCACCCAGACTCGCTCTGTTCCTGGCAGACATGTACCTAAAGGATGGGATGTGTTTATGAATGCCATGGCGGAATTGAACATATCTTCTGTCATGGGCAATGCAGCCAGCAGAGATTTTTTGGAACGCCTCGACTGCCGACACCGGGGTGGATTGAGAAACCATGACACCTTTTTTGCCGTCTAAAAAATGAAAATTGGCTAAAAGAGCCAAATGGATTAGTGTGTAATGTTTTTCACATTCTAACATTTTTAAAACTGGTAATGTTTTGCTTTAAATAAAACATTTCTATACTTAAAAAAAATATCTGTGTACTTTTTCTCAATTGGTCATTGGTTTTTTTTTTTTTTTTTTTTTTTTTTTTTAAACCCACCAAACATCAATTGTCTTTAAACCCTTCACCTGGGGTGCTTTGTTGGGTAACATGGCTATGAAAATCATTGCAAGATACACATGTCTGGGCTTGTTGAAACATGTTTTGAGCAAGGTTAGGCATGTCCAAGAATTGAAATTTATTTTTTACAAAATTCATCACCATCCGGTCATTTTGCACTAAGTCGTTAGAATACAATTTTAAAATCCGGTCAAAAGATAAAACCCTTGCTACGATGATGTAAGGAAAAACATGCAGTGATAGCCGCAGGCGACAGAGTGGGGGTCTTGTAATTGTCTATTGTGAAACACAATGTCTGTGGGATTTTTGTTTAAAAATTTCATAATGCTTTTAGGAAACAACACGCTGTTTGTGGGGTGCCCGTATGAGTCAAAAAACTCTCCACGGTTACGCTCCGCCAGATACAAGGCGAGCCAGTGTTCACCCGGTTGGTTGTGTGGATGCGTGTTCACCACCAAGCCTAGGGGCCTCTGAGACAGCTTGCTGCCAGGGAGCCAATCGCAAGGGAACACATCTAAGAAATTCTTTTTCGTGTAAAGGGTCATTGATAAGACACGTGAGAGCTGCACGATGTCCATGTTCACATGTAGTCAAACAGAACATTTCTCCTCTGATTTATCTCTGACATTGTCAAAAACCCCATACACGATCATATTGACGGTAACCGTTAAAGTCTTCCCAAAACATATTTCTGCTCTCAGGTTCCCGGTTTTAATCAGGGAATACTGATCAGTGCATTCCTGGTCAGGAGACAGGTCAAAGGCAAACAAGGTGTAACCCTGTGCAAACACCTCATGGTCGATTAACAGAGAACGATCTTTCATGTGTTTACCAGCTGTCTGTACCAGATTCGTGTATTCTCTCACGCAGCGTCCTGCCTCGAAGTCCGGTTGCAGAGGCTTGGTTCACCATCCACATACAAGGTCACAAAATTAATATCATAATGTTTAAAATGAAAGGGATTTTTAGCATAACTTCTGCTAAAGGCATCGTTATCCACAAATCCTAGGCCAAGCATTTTGGGTAACTGTCCCCAAAACAGGTTCGCTGGGTTACTGACCCTGCTGCCCACAGGGATGCTAAACACTTTCATTCCCACACGGTCCATGGGGTAATTAGCATTAGCAGTAAGCAGGGCCTCCACGTGCCCCAGACGAACGCTCGGGGCCACCCATACTTTCTTCACAAAAAGGGACGCTGATACAATGCGCAGTTTAAAGCCTTCAGCCGCACTGCCCATTAAGCAGAAAGTGTCTTTACTGCGTGTCAGTTTAATTTTCACATCCACTCCGTTCAACAAAAGCTTTTCTTGAAAAAACAGGTTGCTGTGTAGATGGCCCAGCAGCTCTACTGACCTGCTCTCGGCCGTCAGCTTTGCACGCCTCATAAACCCTAGATTCCCTCCATCCAACTCTGTTTCTTCATGTTGTCCAGCAGTGTCTTTGTAAAACAGGCTGGCGGAAAATTGCGTGGCGAGGGTGTCGTCGCTGTAATTGAGCACCGATTCTATAAAGGCCCTGTAAGGGTAACAGTTGTTGCTTTGGCTTATGATGCGGTCTCCCAGCGTAACATCCAACTGACTGAAAATAGAGGCCACGGGGTAATTCACCAGGCCCACTTCAGCATCCACGGCGAGTTCAGTTCCGTCTTCTTTTACAATCTTGCAACACAGGTACAGCAGTGTGTTGTTTAAATCCATATAAACTATGCCAGTCCCTGCTATAAAAAAGTCAATGGGGGCAGACTCCGTAACGGCCGATAGAGGTGGCACCTCGATGTAGATGCTTTTCTCAATGCTGGTCTGGGTAGGGGCTATTTGAAACAAGTCTAGTTCGGATTTGGTGCACTCTTCAGACCTGCAGTGAACAAAAGCCCTGTTGATTAAAATGTGTCTTTTACGAGGCAGAGCGCATCTCCTCTTTTGCCCAGGCTTCCTCTTGGACTTTTGCTTATGGCCGGCCCTGCGTGTCAAAGCCCTTCTTTTAAAGGGTTTTGGGGACCTGTGCATCACAGGTATGACATATTTCTCTTTCTCTTTCTCCTTTTAATGTACATCAGCCCTGATCCTTCCTGTGAAGCTGTATTCCCCACCTTCTCCAGAACAGCACGGGAGACATGACCTACCACATCTTTAGCTATGTTTTGAGCGGCGGTTTTTACGTGGGGTTTAATAATCTCTAGCCCCCTCCTCAAAAGCGGTCCAGCTTTTTGAAAGAGGCTACGAAATATTCCATCCACACCAGCCCTGACATCACGGGGGCCCCATGATATCCAGGAAGGGCGTATCCAGCCTGGGCTTTGTAATAGTTCCTGTAGATGGTGAGGTCACCGTAATTTTTTAGGATCACCATAATAGTGATTTTCTTTTTAGAAACCTCACTCTCTCCACGGCCGCAGATGCAGCTTGATGATCACCTTGCCGAAGCGAAATGAGACATGTCTGTTCTGATTTTGTCTTTTTTTCAATGGTGATAGTGTCAATGTGGTGTTTACTGACAGGGACGTAATGAGGTTTATCGTAGGTGATGGTAACAAACTCGTTGTTCCTTCCTCGGACAGGGACGCAGCATAACAGGGGAACAGAAAAGTCCCCCACAAACTGGTGTTCTACGATATCTGTGTACAGATACAAGGAGTTAAAACCCCCTGTGATGTCTGCCGAGAAGGGGAATTTTTGGATGTTGCATTTGGGGCCCAAACCCAGAATGTTAGCTAGTTCCCCACCAGTGGAAAACCGATACATAAAATCGGTAGATTTAAGTCTCACTTTTCTACCCACAGGGTCATAGTTCATGACCACCTCAGGCGGTCCAGGATGATGAGCCACGGTGCTGTTCATATGCTCCAGTAATTCGGGTATGGTTGAGTAATAACCTCGTCGTAGGATGAAATTCCACGTCGTATCTCCAAAGGTGATTTCGAAAAGGGTGTCTTTGTTGTTAGTATTCCAGCTGTGCAGGTATTGTATTTCCACTAACCCCACCTCCCAGGCACCCGGGAGATCCAAGGGCTTAATTAGCCGTATTGTAAAGTTCGAGATGGTGTCTCTCTGTCTCTCTCTCTGTCTTTGCAGGAGGAATCTTTTTTTTGTTCGTGTCTAAATGTCACAGTGTTGAGAAGCTTCCACCCAGCTGTTACTTATCGGGCCACCCCAACCATTTCACCAGTAGCTATTTTTTTCTCCCTTTTCCTTTCTCCGCTAGAATTTTTTCAGTCCTGTAAATCCTGTCACATTTGGGGTTTACTTTTTGTAATTCTTCAGGGTAAAAAGATCCAGTAACTGCCTCACCCTCGTAATCTTTTAAGCGGTATACAGGTCTCTGGCCCCTGGTTAAGGCTTCATACACTATGAATATCTCATCAGTAAATGTCTATTCATAATCTTTTTCAAAAGCGCCTTTTGTTTTAGATAGTCTCACGTGGTCACCTTTTCTAAAAGGGGCAACAATCGGTTTTATTTTAAAACCATCTCTATAAACCGTTTTCCATACCTTCAGAGAATTTGAAGGGTTAACATCAACGGGTCTGGTACATATAGTTTTGTGAAAGCTCTGGTTGTAACTCTTTATAAAGTCAGGTAAGACGTCAATGTAGCGAAAGATGTTATGGGCAGTAAAATATCTCCACATTCTAGTTTTTAAAGTTCTGTTAAATCCCTCCACAACCCCTGCTTTGACTTCATTATTAGTAACAAAATGGTGAACTCCATGCTGCTTTAACAATCAGCTTTAAAGGTTTGTTTAAAAATTCTTTCCCCCGATTGGTTTGTAATTTTTGAGGCATGTGACCTTCGCCGAAAATAGCTTTAAAGGCCTTGGATACCTCACTACTCATCTTGTCTTTTAGGCCTAAGGCCCAGACATATTTGGATAGAATGTCTATCGCTGTTAAGATGTAGTTAAAACCGCCGTTGTGTTTGGAGAACTGGTGCATATTTACCAAATCTGCCTGCCATTGCGAGTCCACATCCGAAACAATGGTCTTGTTTCTTTTAAAACGTATTCGAGCCGGTTTGTATAAAGTGTAAGCATCCTGGTCTGAAAGCCGTGCTGTTACCTGTCTTCTGTTTAAAGTTTTACTATGCTTTCTGGCCACTTGAAAAAGAGGGTTGACCCGCCGAAGCTCCCAACTTCCCCGGGGGCGTAATATATTTTCTTTAACAGAGCCGTCTGTGGAGACATGACTGTTACCGGTACCGTCTTTTACTACCATGAGTATGAAAGGGAACACATTCATATTGACACATTTAAATAAGTTTTATTAATCGCCTGGTTTAACACGACCTTTTACAGCTGCCTGTAAAAATGGACGCCATGACCCCTACCATAAGGGAGTCTGAGCTGGTTCATTCTTCCATTTTGTCCTTTTCGTCTTGAGATCTGTGTCTCAGACATGAGCAAAAACAGCTGACGCACGATATATTTACTCCCACAGGGCTGCGGATGTGTAAGTTCTCAAAGGCCTCTAAAAAGGCATCGTCGAGCTGTTGAGAGATTTTCAGAAAAGAAACAGTGTAAGCACCCCCACTGCTTGTTTTTAATTTACACAAGCCCTGGTTCCTAGCCTCATTACCCACCCCTCCTTGACCACCGCTTCTTAATCATTCATTTACCTGAGCACCGTCTTTTCTGTTCACCTTGTCCGCCAGTGACTCCCCCGAGCTACAATTGCCTTCCACCTCTGAGGGGGTTGACAAAGAGAGGCCGTCACACTCACTGGGGTGCCTCATGAGGGTTTTGGGGTCAGGTTTCGGCGTATCCATCAACGGTTGGGTCAAAGGGTCCTCCTTGGAACTGTCACTGATGTAGCGTTTTCTCCACACAAGTCCAAAGATGCTCGGGGCTAAAACAAAGTCAGAAGTTCTCACGGGGGTGGTGAAGGAGTCCATGTTTCCTCTCAGCAGCCTTTCCGTGATTTCTAAAACATGTGTCCTTGGTAAGAGATGGCCTCCTCTGTCCGGCGCTGGGACTTATGGGGTAATGGTGCTGCACTCTGATTGGTGAAGGGCCTTGGGAGGAGTTCTCAGAGGGGTCATATGACCCACTTCCAGAGGGGTCACCCCCGCCCCAGAAGTCACCCTGATTGGTCAAAATCTCCTCTTGGGGCGGTCCTTTTGGGACAAAACCCCTCCTGATCGGTAAAGGGTGGTGAGAGGAGTTGTTAGAGGGATTACACAACCCACTTCCAGACCGGTCACTCCACCCCGGAAGTCACCCTGATTGGTCAAAAATCTCCTCTCGGGGCAGTCCTTTCGTGACAAAACCCATCCTGATTGGTAGAGGGTGGTGGGAGGAGTTCTTAGAGGGGTCACAGGACCCACCTTGCTTCAGGTCATGTGGCCACCTTAACCCCGGAAGTAATACCCCATAGGGCGGGGCTTCCGGTGTCCAGTGGGAGGGACTAAGGGGTCAAGAGGCGGGGCTTAAGGGGTCGAGGGGCAGGTTAGGGTTTGATTGATGGTAGGGCTCTTATACTACTTGTCTTGCCATAAAACTTTGGGTTCATCCTGCCAAGACTTCCCCGGAGCATAATATTGCGACCGACGGAACCCGGCTCCTCCCTTCCCGGAATCCACCTAGCTAGATTGATCTGAACTCTGGACTGGTAACTATAAGATCAACTGGTGGGACAGTGTGTGTGTGGTGTAACTGAATGCATATGCCAATTGTTGTATCTTTAGTAAATGCAGCGTATTGCATTTCCCCCCCCAAAAAAATCCCGTGTGCTTCTTATAAGCATAACACAGGTAGACCAACAACAGTTAGGACTCCCAGCTGCTGGGCCTCCCTCATTGCTCCTTCTGCAGAGCTGATCTTCTCATCTCCACTGGCCACCTCCATGTTGCCAACACTCTCCATTGAAAAATCATGAGTCAGACCCCGTTTGGCTTAAAATCGTGAGGGTTTTTTTAAAATGAAATGTGGGTTCTTTTATTTCCCTTCTGGTTTCTGGGCCTTTAAGGTGCTCTCAGGCCCCATTTTCCTCTGCCACCATGCAGGCTAGAAACTTACCTTTCTAGTACAAAAAGGTACTAGAGGCCACAGCCTCCTGATGGGGATGAAAAAAAATTCCTGAGATTTGATAGTTCTCTCATGAGCGAGGCTTAATTTTACTTAGAAATTTCATCATTAGTGATAAATTTGTGAGAGTTGGCAGATCTGCTACCTGCAAGTGAGCTACTCTGATCCCATTTTCAACTCCTCCTCCAGCCTGTGCATGCATTGTAGGTGTGGTGGTGCAGAATAGCCTGGGTCCAGAACAGCTCCTTAACCCCTTCCAATCCAGTGTGGTTTATTTTTTAGACTTCAGAATGATAACATACAAGAATCCAAAATAGAGACCAAACAGGCTCCTCCCTCTGACAGAGAGGCACAACTCACCTCTTCTTGCTGCAGGCTGGCTCTTTCCAGACTGATGCAGATCATACATTTCCTTACAGAGCTCCCAGCCCATAAGCAGGGACAGGAAAACCCTTGAGAATTTAAAATGATAGATCACAATTTCAACACAGTTTTCAATATACTACGACCACTTTCCAGCCAGCACTCAGCCCAAAAGCTCGCACTCGCCTAGCTTTTCTCAGGGTGAGATTTTTTTTTTTTGGCCATCTTGGCTTCCTTGTTGCTTTCTCTATGTGCTTTTCTGGTGTTTCTGCTGCAGTACAGATGCACAACTTCAGTCCAATCATTCCCCCACCCCTGCGAAACTTCTTAGACTGCAAGACCCAGTCACTGTCTGAGCTTGCATAAGATTTGGTTGTTGGGCAGTGGTTTTTCATTGTTTCAGCTATCATAAAACAAAGAAGCATTTAATTGCTCCCTCATTTAGCCTGAATGGAAGGCAACTGTCACACCCAACACCTTCAGCAAGGTGTGATTGCCTAGCCCCCAGTGTAACAATGTGCAGCCAGACCTGGCATGTTGGGGACTTTCAGCAAAATTATTGTTGTACAAAGAGCAAAAGTCCCAACAATGCAGGTGGCCAAACTCCTTCATGGGACAAAGCAGGAACAGCACGCGACAGGAAGGAGACACAGTCCCTTGCACAGCGAGGAGTCAAACCAAGAAAGGAGGTGACGCATCCATGCATATTTCTCTTGTGTTCATTCAGTCCTAGCAAGTGCTTCCAAAGATTTCTCTCTGCCCCAGAAGCAAATAGATCCATGCCAGGAGGGGAGAAAAGCCTAGATCCCAGGCACCATCCACTCCCAGGACCTCAGCAGCTGGCTAATCCTGGCCAGGAACACTGGTGCATCAGGGTGAAAATGCCTGCTCCTGGAGGAGCAAAAATGCCCCACAATCAGCCAGGCAGGTGTGGGAAATAAGACACTGGTGGCTGTAAACCCTTTGGGGCAAGGACCATCCCTTCCTCTGTTTCTGCAAAGCACCTATCATATTGGGGAGACTGCTGAAAATCAATTACCAATAACAGGTGGTATCACCAGAGCCAGAACTCTCTCCCAGACAAAGATGTGTTCATTAATGTGTTCATGGCCATAAGGGACCGCTGCAAAGAACAGGCCAGAGACCTGCCCCAAAATAATTCCTGTTTGAACAACAGCAGTTCTGTTAGGGAAACATCCAACCTGGATTTAAAACTTGCCAATGATGGAGAATCCATCACTACCCTTAGTAAGTTGTTTCAATGGTTATTTCCCCTCACTGTGAAAAATTTACACTTTATTTCTAGTTGCAGATTTCAAGCCTGCTGGCTGCTTGTCCTCACAGATTGAAAGAATACCTGGGGGTTCATCTGCAGCCCAGATCTAGTTTCAGAAGTTTATTATCTTACTCCTAAGCAGGAGACCCCCAGCTGTTTTTGGTTTTTCCTGCAGCCCCCTCAATCTGTCCATTAGCATTTTGCTCAGGCTGTCCCTGGGTACCATTGTGAACCAGACAATACTCAGTTTGCACACGACTTGCCTGAATGAGATAAGTGTCACTTCCCCCCTGCCTGATGGGTCTGTGGTTCACCTTTTCGTGACCTGCCTTAATGCACAGACCTAGAGAACATAATTTTTAGTATATACACATAACTCTTCGCATATTTTCTGTCCATACGTATCACAATGATTATGATGACCAGTGTGACACAGGCTTTCATTAGTGACCTTACATTATATTTATTGGCAGACTAGGTCTGGAATGTAGATCCCAGACCCAGGGAATCACCGTAACCCATGTGTACTTCTGTGTCCTCTGCCAGCTGGTGTCAAGGGGTCTTTGGGCCACACCGCTGCCTCCGAGAAAGCAGTGCACCCCATTCACTGGCTTCATCTCAGTTCAGTGCTCTCCTTAGCGCAAGGCACTGAGACAGCATTATAGTAAAATCAAACTGAAGTGCATCTACCAGGGCTTGAGAGAACAATTCAATTAGAAGGAAGTGCAAGGGTTAGGGAAAAAGGTCACAGGTTTATAAAAAAGAAAAGAAAACCCATAACATGCCAACTATAGCCTACAGTTCTTAACTTGTCGCCTTCCTATCTAATTAAGGTCTCTCTCACCCAAAAGTCATTCCTTGCAGTGCTTGTCCAGTTCCAAAAACTGGGATCCAAGTTTCATGAGAGTCCCACACCAGCAGAGTCCCCACTTGTGCCTGTTCCTCATTTTTGTACCGTCACAGATCATTGTCTCTTACCCCAGGGGGCTCCTCCTCTGAGAACTCGCCTGGGAATCATTTGTCTCTGAGTATGCTCAGGCTGCCTCTTCCCCACCTGTAAACAAAAACTGGTTCAGTCAAAGGAGGTCCATTGTTCTCATGTTGATTTGGTCAGGCCTGTGATTTTCTTCCAAACAGATTTGGAACACAATATCATACATGGAACATAACTCTAGAATTATTTTGCATACAAACGTCTTGCAATAACCCAGGCAATCAGCTAGTTCTTAGCTTTTAAGGCCACATATGACCCCCTTGGGTTAATATCCAGAAAATGGGCGGACGCAGATTTAATCTCCCTTCTAGGGCATGTTTGGGCATGTCTGTGTCCCAGATCACCCCTCCCCCACCCCGGCATCCCTTCTGGGGAGGGGAGCTACACTCTTGGAATCCCATCCCTGGAGGAGATAAATGTCATGAGTGAAAAATGAAACTGACAGCAAACGTGAGGCCTGGGGACCTTTGCTGAACTCTCCACTAGGGAGAACTCCACACAGCAGACCTTGGGCTGGTGACCTAGTTTGGGAATTATCCCAGAATACTTGACAGCTTGCAGCAAAGTTAAGGATGTCTAGGTGGGATTTCCATGAAGGCTGTGAAGGCCGTCACTCTTTGTTAATTTCGCAGCATCCAAGGTATGTCAGGTGCTCTGCTGCACAGACATACCCCCTGCCCCCAAGCGCTTACAGATAGGATGCAGTGAGAGGGGGCATCATCCACTTCTCTCTTCATTCCTAGACACTGGGGCCCAGAGCATCAAAAGCATGTAGGTGCCTAAGTCCCATTTAAATCAATGAAAGTTAGAGGATAAATACCTTTGAGGATCTGGGCCTGGGTCCCTGCATAGGTCCAAAAGAAGGACAAACTTTGTGGAGCTGGCCTGGCCCTGCTGGCATTAAAGGAAGAGATATGGGGAAGCATGTGCGAGGACAAGTGGTCTAGTTTGGCTTGAGCTTAGCTAACTTGAGCAGGTGACCTAGATCAGGAGTAGATGCAGGGCCTTTAGCTCCAATCTGGCAGATAGCTACAGCTAAGGCACACGTGGGCTAAGTCCAACCACTTGTCCTAGTCAAGACAAGCACAACAGCTGCTTCCTGTGTCGGTTTGTTAGGCTAGGTTTGGTTTATTGGTTTAGGGTGTGATTCACAGTTAGCATGTGAGAAAACAACCCCACATGAGCTCATGCTTTGTGAAGATTTCTGCTAGGCGAGGGCTCTTCAATCTAGCAAACAAAAGCAGAACAGGATCAAATGGCTGGAAGCTAAAGCAAGACAAATTCGAGAGTTTACACAATTTACTCCTCCTGAACTGCCTGGGCAGGTAGGAATCCAAAATAACAGGACCCCTCCCAGCTTAAGAACGCCCCCAACAGCATCTATCAACTGTCACCCTCCCACCTCCACCAACCTTCCCCGACAGTGAAAACTATCACAGTTATATACTTAAACAAAAAGGATTTTATTAACAAACCACTTAGTAGGTTTAACGTAACTGTAGCATGAAGCCTGAACCCAAACCCGAAACAAGAGTGGACAACAGGTGTAGAAAAGGTCTCTATAATACAGTATCCCCGAGTGGTAACGGACCAAGAACCCCGAAGTCTTCAACCAGGAACCAGCCTCTGGAACCCAGGAGTCACTGCTCAGGAACTCGCCATCATGAACACCTCCACCAAGGACAGGACCAGGAGCGATGGTAAGCATGCAGGTCTTCTCGTCTTCTTTTCTTCATCTCCAGTACTAGCAGAGCTAACCTCTGCTTTCCCCAAGTCTATAGTACTAACAAAGCTCCTGGAGCCCTTGCTTTCCCCTGATGAGACGTGGCCACAGGCTGCTACTAGGACAGACAGCAACCAGTCGCTGCGTGTCAAGTCCTTATATGGATTTCAACACTGATCACATATCCTTTCCCGCTCTCTCTGGTTACTCGGCAGATTTGCCAGCACAGTGCTCCTAGCTCTGTCCAAGGATGCTCAGCCCCAACCGTTGTGTTTCAGTCCCAGTGAGAAGCCAGGATTCCTGCCCCCGAGGGAGCTGAGCAAGCACAACCGCTTGATGAAGAGCCACTCCATGACCAACATCCAGAAGGGCCGGGGGAAGGAGGATGAGCAGCACCTCCAGCAGCTACCTGCCTCCCCACACCAGGCCTGGGAGAGGAGGAAGGTGCAGTGCACCCAGAGTGTGCCAGCCCAGAGCAAGGCCGGATGCAGGCTGCAGACGCAGAGCAGACGTGGAGCATGTGGTTGAATCCCAGGGAGAAGAGAGTCACGATGGGAGCCCTCGCCCCTCTACCTCCCGCCCATGGGATGGCCGAGCCCACCTGGTAAGGGGGTCCAAGCCAACCCAGTAAGGGGCTCTGGGCAGCTCCCACCCCGGGGGATGGCCGAGCCCACCCGATAAGGGGGACTGAGTTCACCTGGAAAGGGGGTCCTGGCACACAGCTACCTGCCCCTTCTCTGACCCATACAGGCTGCTCAAGACGCAAAGCGATCACTGCCAGAAGCACCCCCACAGAGGCCGTGTGCCCCACCCCACAGGGGCCAGCCACATCCTGCTCTCCGGAGAACAAGGGCTGCCTTTCCTGGGGCACTATCAGGGCCAGGGCTATCAGCACTATCAGCCCCGGACCCCATTCTGTGCAGAGAGGGGCAGGGCAGGGCTGGGCCTGGAGCCGTCATTGTCCCCATTCCCTTGCCACTGGGTAGGGTCTGGTCATGGGCTCCAGCGGGAATCACCAGTTGTTCCAGCCTATCCTGAGACGAACCGGGAGGCGTCTGGCCCCATGTCACTGACAGGCAGAGCCCTGGCCCCCTGCCAGCCGGTGGTGCCCGCAGCGCCCTGAAGGGCTCTATGCTGTTTGTTCTAGGGGCGATCCAATCTCCGCCAATCTGCCTCGCTGCCCCGGAAATCCACGGTGCCCTGGCAGCGCCATGCTGAGGAAGCGGCCAAGGCACAGACTGAGCTGTATGCCATGTGACTGTTGGAGAAGGTAACTCTCTGCACCCCCAGAGACCCCAGGCAATACAGGCTCCACAGCAGGCCCGATAGGGCCATGTCAGGGTCCCTCTCCCCACCTCAATGCCCAGCCTCTGCCAGGGTGTTGGTGCATCACTGCTACCCATCCCGGTCCACAGAACCAGCCCCCATGCTTGCAATGGGGAGGGCAGTGCCATCCCCCGAACCTCACCACGTTAACCTGGTAGGGGGCGGCAGATGCCTCACCATCCTTTCCCCAACCCTACGGCCTCCAGGCCAGGATCCTAGAGCTCCTCACACACATAACCAGGAGTCCTGACTCCCAGCCCCCACTGCTCTAACCACTAGGCCCCTTTCCTGCTGCCATCCTGTGCTGGGCTCTCAGCCTTTCTGCAGCTGGGTAAGGAGCCCAGGTGGCAGAGCGGTGCCCTCTCTGTGCCCATGGAGTGCTGCACGCCCCGTGACGAGCTGACCTTGTCTTGGGCTGCCCTAGCATGGGAAGCAAATTGAGGAGCTGAGGAAGGAGCTGGCAGAGTCCAGGGAGAAGCAGAGGTTCTTTGAGCGCCAGCTGGAAATGCTGGTCACCCAGAACCAGACAGTGCTGGAGGAGCAGGCCAAGAGCCAGGTGTAGGAGGAGAGACTCCAGAGGTAGCTGGGGCAGCTGGAAACTCACCAGGGAAACCTCAGCACCAGGTAAGGGAGCCCGTCAGGGAGAAAGGCAGCACTGGGGCACCATGGCCCTGCTGAGTCTCTAGGTGACGTTTGGTGCTGGCTCAGCAGAGAGCCCTGGGTGGCCCTCCATGGCCCAGGCATATGCCGGGCACGAGGAGAGCAGAGTGCATCCTACATGCGCTGCACTAGCTTCTAGTGGGTCCCCTTGGGCAGCTCAGGCCCCTCCCTGGCTTGGGTCCTGGCCGATTCAGATGCCAGCCAGGGTGGGCTGGGCACTTGCTGACGGCTCTCAGGGGACTCTGGAATTTGCTGCCCAGGTGGGTCTGGACGAGCCGAGGGCCATGGCAACTGGCCCAAGTGTTCCCACCAGAGCCTGGCTATCTCTCTCCTGATTAAAATTAAAATAATGGAGATGTCCTATCTCCTAGAACTGAAAGGGACCTTGAAAGGTCATCAAGTCCAGCCCCCTGCCTTCACTAGCAGGACCAAGTACTAATTTTGCCCTAGTTCCCTAAGTGGCTCCTTCAAGGATTGAGCTCATAACCCTGGGCTTAGCAGCCCAATGCTCCAACCACTGAGCTATCCCTCCCCTGATACTGACAGCAGCTGGGAAAGGGTAGGAAGACTGGCACAACCTGCTCCCAAGATGGTCCCTCCTGCCCCTGCACAGTTCAGGATAGATTCAGGAGCTGTCAGGGTCATCAGACAGTCTGATTCCATTTGGTGCAGCGAGGTGGGTGGAGGTTCCCCATGATGGAATGGGGGCAGGTTCCCAGTGGATATGGGGAGGTACCCCAGGAACAGTGCAGAGTGAAGTGGGGTGAGTTTTCCAGGAGCAGGGGGAGGTGCCCAAGGGAGGAGCAGTGAGGTGTTCAGCGGTGGCAGGGGGAAGTGCCTAGGGGCTGGATAGTTAGGTGCCAGGGGGTGGGACGATGAGGTGCCCAAGGGTGGGGTGATGAGGTACCCAAGGGTGAGATGGTGAGGTGCCCGGGGGCAGGGCAGGGGAAGGTGCCCAGGGGCCAGGGGTAGATTCACAGAAGCTTGGCAGTCAGATACCTAGTGTTGGGATAGTGAGGTGCCCAGGGGCAGGGCGATGAGGGGCCTGGGGGCAGGGCAGTGAGATGTCCAGGGGCGTGGAGGTGCCCAGGGGTGGAGGGGGAGGTTCCCGGAGGTAGGGCAGTGAGGTGTCCAGGGGAGGGGAGGTGTCTGGGGATGGGGCAGTGAGGTGCCTGCGGGCAGAGCAGTGAGGTGTCCAGGGGTGGGGAGGTGCCCAGGGGTGGGGCAATGAGGTGTCCAGGGGCAAGGAGGTGCCTGGGGGTGGGGCAGTGAGGTGTCCAGAGGTTGGGTGGTGCCCGGGAGCAATGCAGTGAAGTGCCTGGGGCCAGGACAGAGGGAGGTGGCCAATGCCGGGGCTCTCGCATCCAGGCAGAGCCAGCTGCAGGCTTCATTGACACCCTCCCTCCTGCAGGGTGGAGGCAGCAGAGGGGGGCCAGAGGAAGGACCAGGAGAAGCTGAAGGCCAGCGAGGAGAGGGCGAAGTGTAGGGTTACCATATTTGAACATTCATAAAAGAGGACACTCCATAGGGGGTGCCGGCCACATCCACAGTCCACCCCCGCTCCTCCTCTGCCCCAGGTCCCACCCCCTCCCCGCTCGGCCCCGCAACCACACCCCTCCTCACCCCCTGGCCCGTCGCTGGCTTGCTGTGTCCCTCCTCAGTCCCTGCCCACCGCTCGCCTCCTCCCACCTGCCACTCACCTCCTCACTCCCCTGCCAGAAACCCCCATGCCCGCTCCAAGAACCCCCGCCTGCTGCAGGCTCACCGCCCGAACAAAAGACAGTTTATTTAAGAATGAGGATTTAACTAAAAACAAGAGTGATGGAAACAAATGATTGCAATATAAAACAAAATCATAAAACGCAAACCTGGGCCTACACTTATCAAGGATCAGAGAGGTAGTTGTGTTAGTCTGAATCTGTAAAAAGCAACAGAGGGTCCTGTGGCACCTTTAAAACTAACAGAAGTATTGGGAGCATAAACTTTCATGGGTAAGAACCTCACTTCTTCAGATGCAAGTAATGGAAATCAAGGGTTATCTTTTTTATTTCAATGTAGGTTCCTCCTCTCCCCACAAAGTTCAGTCTGTTTGCAGAGTTGGCTGGTTTTCCAAACACTAGGGATCCAAACTTTCATGAAAGCAGCCCTGTTTCACAAGGTGGTTCCTCAGTGAAAGGATACAGAGCGCTACTCCCTCCTCTGTGTTATACTGAAAACAGCCTTCGTTTCTATTTGCACAGAGAGCGAACCCCAGTCCTGTTGTAATGTTTCTTTTTTACCTCTAAGGCATTTCAATTGTTTGCCATTGCCTCTGAGGGTGTCCCATCAAAGTCTTTTGTGCAAAGCTAAACAATTGAGCCTTGCATTGCATCACCAGTCAGTTTAGGCAGGGTGACAAATCCCCCTTGTCCCAAAAGGCTATTATCCCCTGGTGATTAATTTCTACTCCAAATCTATAAAGCAGCCTTTTAAAGTAAATACATTATTCCTTCAATATTACCCATGCACACATATCACAAAGATTCTCACTCTTGACAAGTTACCAGCCTTGTGTAGATCCCATCCATGTTCCTCTTTGTGGGAAAGTGCCCTGTAAGACACATATGGGGTGCAGTGAGTTTATTAGGCCTGCAGTTACAGCTGTTTGTGAAGATCAGGGAGCCCGTTGCCAAGGGGTGCTGGTGTCACAGTGAGCTTGGGGTGGTTGACAGTATGGAGCAGGGCACTGAGGCTAGTGGGGCAGGTAACACTCACTGGGCTAGGAGGCAGGTGGTACTGAGATGGGGCAGGGGCAGGTACCTGTCAGTCTCCAGCACTCGGGCCGCGCCAGGGAGTCTCTCCTGCTTGCCCAAGGGCCACTTCTCCTCTCAGGATCCCCGTCTGCTGTCACTGCAGCTACCCGGGAGGACGCGGAGTGGGGGGTGCCGCCATGGAGGAGACGCAAGGGGCCAGGCTTGCCTGGGGCCCCGCACCTGCTGGCCAAGAGCAGCAGGAACCAGGCGCCACTCAGGGGGAGCCTGGCGGCCTGAACCCAGTGCGGTGGCAGCCTTCGCAGGGGCAGGGGCAGGCCAGGAGCATAGCCCGCCATGGGGCAAGAAAGGCCAGATGGCGCAGAAGACAGAGGCGCCTACAGCCACTACCCCCCGCCGCCCATGGAGCCGGAGCTGCGGCTTCCTGCTCATTGCCTCAACACCAGGCCAGGAGCGAACCCAGCCCCCAGCCAGTGCCCCCTGCTGTCCCTGCCCGACTCACCCTGGCAGCTTCTGCTCCCCCCGCTCAGCCCCACACGGGGGGGCAGCAGAGGAGGGAACATGTAATATGGTACAAATACACCCGGGGTTACCATAAGTCCGTATTTTCCAAGACTTTTTAGATATTTAAAAATTCCTCCCGGACCGCAATTTAGAACTAAAAAGACGGACATGTCTTGGAAAATACAGATGTATGGTAACCCTACTCCCTGCCCCCTCACCAGAGGAACAAGGGCCCCTCGGTGGCACCAGCACAGTGCTGCAGCCTCCGGAGTCACTATGGGCAGAACGGGGGGGGGGAGGGGCAGCTGCACAGGTGCTCCCGGATGGAACCGGGCAGACAAGTCAGCTGCTGATGCAAGAACAGAGGTGGCTCCCGGGCCATGCAGGCTGGAGGGTGAGCTGCGGAACTAACCACTCTCTGGAGCTGGTGGACTGGGCTCTGCCGGTGTTGGATCCAAATGATAGCCCCGGGCTGCAGCCACTCCAAGCCACACCCCGACCCGCGCGGACCCCCAGTGCGGGCAATCATGTCCCAGCCTGGAGCCCATTGCACGTCGAGCTGAACTGAGCCCCTTCTCGGGCCCAGGGCCCGGCCCCACCTGGCCCGGGGCCCAACCCTGCCTGGCTATAAAGGCCACTCCCATAGCTTGGCCTGTGAATCCAAGTGTCTGTGTCTGGTCTGGGTGAGCAGAGCGGCTGGTTCGTCCCCTGCCCGGGCAGGGCTCTGCATAGCCCAGTCCGGCTGCAGCCCCGGGGGTCTCACCAGGGCTTCCCATGAGCTGGGATCCTGGTGGAAGCAAATGCCCCCGTCTCCCTGCACGGCTGGGCGGGCTATTGGCTGGAAGGAGGATGGGACAACAGGGAGGGCTGTTGGCTGGGGGGGAGCAGGGAGGGCTGGGGGAGTGGGGAGCAGGGGTGCCCCATAACTGTTGATGGTGGGGGGCCCAATGTAAAGGCTCTGGTTGTACGCAGCAGGGTTCAGGGCAGGTACTCCAGAGAGAAAGGAGTTTGGGTTTCTAGAGCGACTTTGGATGCCATGTTAAGGAATCTCTGTCCTAGCAGCTGGAGACCGGTCTAGCAGGGAGCTGCTCCTGAAGTTACAGCCCACTGGGACACAAGCTTGGAAAGTCCCTCCTTGGCAGCACCAGACTCGTCAGGCTTTAGGACCCGAGGGAAAGGCTGCTGCAGCTGATGTCCAGGGAGCTCTGGGCAGGTAAGGAAGCCATGGCCTGGGGAAGACTAGCTGCTGCACCTGAGTTTCTTTGGGGAAGGCAGGTGCAGGGATTTCCCTACACCCCCCCTGAATATCTCCAACACCCCCCCTCCCAGTTTTTTTAGTTAGTTACATACAGTGTTGCCAATTTTATGATTGTTTGGAATTCAAATTGAAACATTAATACATATTGTAAAAGCATATAAAGTGTATGATAAAATACGTGTATCTGAAAAAGTATAATAGATATGAAAAGTATGAACATAGACTAGCTTCCTGTGACGAAGTGGGAATGTTCTTAATGTTTTCTCTGAATACTGTGTGGGTGCCTCAGTTTCCCCTATGCATTTCTTAGATATCTAAATTGGGGGATCAGGGTGTATAATTGTTGCAGAGCCCAAGAAGGCTGGGAAAGAGACAAAGGCCAGAGAGGAGGGGCTGGAGAGTTTGAGTTGGGAGCTGACTGGGGATGTGGAGTGAGTGCAGACATGGGTATCTGGCTCACTGCCTCCAAAAATGGACCCGGCTGAGGAGTTCTGTTCTCTGTACCTACAAGCTCTGTTTTAGACTGTGTTGCTGTCATCTAATAAACCTCTGTTTTACTGGCTGGCTGAGAGTCACGTCTGACTGCTAAGTTGGGGTGCAGGACCTTCTGGCTTCCCCAGGACCCTGCTTGGGCGGACTCGCTGTGGAAGCGCACGGAGGGGCAGAGGATTCTGAATGCTCCAGGGTCAGACCCAGGAAGGTGGAAGCCCTTGAGCTTCTGGCCCTGAAGACAGTCTGCTCACAGAGAGGAGACTTCACCAGAGTCCTAACTGGCTTCATAGGGAGCAGTTCCAGAGCATCGCCCGGGGACTCCATGACACTTCCTAATACATTGTCTGGGTTCCTTCCCCACTCTGAACTCTAGGGTACAGATGTGGGGACCCACATGAAAGCCCCCTAAGCTTATTTCTACCAGCTTAGGTTAAAACCTGGTATGCTGCCACCACCAAGTTATTTAACAAGAAACAGGGAAAGGACCACTTGGAGTTCCTCTTCCCCCAAAATATCCCCCCAAGCCCTTACACCCCCTTTCCTGGGGAGGCTTGAGAATAATATCCTAACCAATTGGTTACAAAGTGAGCAAAGACCCAAACCCCTGGGTCTTTGGACAATGGAAAAATCAGTCAGGTTCTGAAAAGAAGGATTTATTTAAAAGAAAAGGTAAAAAGCATCTCTGTAAAATCAGGATGGAAAATAACTTTACATGGTAATCAGATTCAAAGAGTCCAGAGGAACCCCCTCTAGCCTTAGTTTCAAAGTTACAGCAAAACAGGGATACCTCCCTCTAGCAAAGGGAACATTCACAAGTTGAGAAAACAAAGATAAACTAATACGCCTTGCCTGGCTATTACTTACAAGTTGAAATATGAGAGACTTGTTCAGAAAGATTTGGAGAGCATGGATTGATGTCTGGTCTCTCTTAGTTCCAAGAACAAACACACCAAAACAAAGAGCACAAACAAAAGCCTTTCCCCCACCCCCTCAAGATTTGAAAGTATCTTGTCCCCTTATTGGTCCTTTGGCTCAGGTGTCAGCCAGGTTACTGGAGCTTCTTAACCCTTTATAGGTGTAAGCAGAGTCAGGATGAGCTCTACCCTGACATCTGGTGGTGAATTGTGGCGAGTTTGGAAAAGAACTTCAGGGGCTGATCTTGTTTGCATAGGCACACCCACCCTGCCTAGCATGAGCCCAGGGCAGCCCAAAATGGTCACTTTGGCTGCTGTGTGATCCCCAGTTTCTCTGTTATTGGGGCAGGAGGAATAAAGTGTTACCCTGATTATGTGAATCAAGGACAATGAAACTGTTTTATGACAGAGGGTCTCACCATCAACTAAGTAGCACTCGCTAGACAAGGGACATGGGTTCCAAAACGCAGTGAATTGAGAGAGGCTGGGGACAGGTGCTTCCTCCTCTTTTGGGCATGGACTGCTGACTTGAATTCATTTTGGGCTAATGGTGCACCAGCACTGGGGCTCCTCTACTACAAGCTGAAATCACTAAAAGAGCTAAAATTACTGAGCTGAGATCACTGAGTGCTGTGTTAACTAGTGGGGGAGCCTGAAGATATATTGCTAAGTGGCTGGCAGAGCGGAGCAGTTTGTGGGATGGTTGGAGCAGAACGTGGAGCGGAGCTGAGCAATTTGCGGGGACAGCTAGAGTGGTTCATGGGACGGCTGGTGGAGTGGAGTGGCTGGCAGTGCAGAGCAGTTTGTGGGACAGTTGGAGTGGCCCACGGAACAGCGAGCGGAGCAGTTTGCGGGGACGGCTGGAGTGACTGGTGGAGTGGAGCCATTCGTGGTGAAGGCTGCAGCAGAACTCCATGGAGAGGTGGGGCAGTCGGCCCCGGACCACCTTAACACCCCGTGTGCCCCCCTCCATTTCCACCCAGGCTGGGGGTAAAACTGCAGATAAACTTTTGAACTCTGGGGCGGCACTGACCAGGGACAGAGACTTTTGGGTTGTTGGACTTTGGGGTGATTGGATTTAAGACCCTGAGGGCAAAGGGACACTGCCAAACTTACTTGGAGGTGGGTCTTTTGCTCATGGTTTGTGTTATGAATCCTGTTTGTGGTGTTTCCCCAACATAATGCCGCATTGGTTCCCTCCTTTATTAAAAGGCTTTTTGCTACACTCAGACTCCGTGCTTGCGAGAGGGAAAATATTGCTTCCTAGAGGTGCCTGGGGGGTGGTATGTAATTGTCCCAGGTCACTGGGTGGGGGCTTGAGCCAGTGTTGCATTGCGTTATTGAAATGGAACCTCTAGATCCTGAACCTGGCCCTTGTTGCTGCCAACTCAGAGGGGCAGAAGGGTTACATAGGTAAAAGGATTTTGGTGCCTCTGGCCAGGAGGGATTTTATAGTGTTGTACACAGGAGGGTTGTTACCCTTCCCTTTATAGTTATAACATACAGCTGTTGTTTTTATGATGTCAGTGCATTCATTTCGGTGATGTTGGCCAAATTATGATTTGTAAGCAAAGTCTAAATGAGCTCTCACTGACAGCTAGTGATGAGCTGGGGGGAAAGGATTCAGGACCAGATTGTATTTACATTCACACCTAATCTACCGAGGTATCCAGCAAACAGAGCTGTGTTGCCCAAGTGATAGATTTTGTCTGGGATTGGGTTACAAATCACTTGAATGCGGGGGGCGGGGAGGAGGGGGTAATGAAATGTTGTTATTCTTATTGTATAAGTAAAAGGGCAGAACTGTACTTAGCCTGTGTTGATTGAGGGTATCAAGAGAGAGGGTGGGGACAGGTGTTTTGCTTGATGGTCTGCCTGAGGCACAAGTACTATTTGACCTGCCCCTCTCCACTGTTTAGACAGAGCTGATTAGGCTCCATAGATAGTCTTTTGTTTTGTTAAGTGACCACTACAGCTGAATTCACTGATAATCAGGTCTAAGTGGAAGAGACAGGCCCAGAGTGCACTAGCAGCAAGGTTCCCCCACTGAGAGCTCAGCTGAAATCAGTGTGAGCTGGGTGGAACCTCAAGAGACATGAGAACAAACATGGGTGTGGCACCATACTTTTGCTTAAATAGAGAGATACCACAGATACAAACTGGAGGCCAATGTTAAGTGCATTGTCACTTGTTCATCCTGAAGTTGAACACTGGTTCTGAACAAGACCAGCAAATGCTCACTATCTTTCTGCAAGAAACTCAACTGACTGGCTAGAAGCATGTGGTGTAACAGTGAAAGACTCAACAGTTGAAAAAGTGAAGACCTCTCTCACCACATTCAAAAAATTTGCATACATGGGGAAAACACTGGGCAGCCAGGGAATGGCTGTTATGCCCCCTGGAGAGCCCAGCACCAGCTGTTATGGGGGAAGGGGGGCAGGAGCTGGAGGCACTGGGAGTAAAAGCTTAGAGCCAGCTGCGTGCAGGAGGGTCCCGGCTCCGGCTGTGAGGGAACCGCACTGAGCCTGCAGGCAGCTGGGGCAAGGTCCAGCCCTGTGCAGCAGCCCTGAGCCGGGGTGTGCAGGGGGGAAGGGCAGGAAAGGAGCCAGCTGTGCCTGGGAGGTGGGGGACAGGTGATCAAAGTGTTCCATTTCGATATTCTTGGAATCAAAAGTTGACTACTTGTTTTGAAACATTTTTTGTTTTGAAATTTACTTTAGTTTATATTTTAATAATTTAAAACAACAAGGGCACACTGCTGACTCATATCCAGCTTCTTGTCCACCATAATCCCCAGGTCCTTCTCTGCAGAGCTACTGCTTAGCCAGTCGGTCCTCAGCCTGTAGCAGTGCATGGGATTCTTCCTTCCAGGACTCTGCACTTGTCTTTGTTGAACCTCATCAGATTTCTTTTGGCCCAATCCTCCAATTTCTCTAGGTCCCTCTGTATCCGATCCCTACCCTCCAGCGTATCTACCTCTCAGCAGCTCAGTAACGTGCATACACCTTGTAACAAAGGGACCCAGTGGCAGTTCACCCCCGGTGACAGCCCTGTCTCTTCCCCACAGGATGCTGCCGCTCACGGACTGGGTGCTAGAGCTGCTGAGCATGGAACGGACCCCCTTCCGTGCCTACACCATCTCTGCCCTGCTCCTTGCCCTGCTCTTCCGCACCCTCCTGCAGCTGGGGAGCTCCTGGCACCGCTACTATGTGAACTGCCAGCGGCTGCGCTGCTTCCCGGAGCCCCCGCGTCGCAACTGGCTGCTGGGGCACTTGGGGATGGTAGGTGTCATGTCACGTGGGGGTGGGGAGGGGGTGAGTGTCTTCTCTCCCCTCTTGCTCCTTGCTGCCACTGAGACATGTCTTGATCCCTGCTGGCAGGAGCCACCCTTGCCCACCCCAGGGGAGGGGCTGGTGGAATAGCCCCCGAGAGGGCTGGGGGCGGGTGACCCAGCTGGTTCAGGCCTCTCCCTCCCATTCAGGTGAAGGGCTTTGGTCCCAGCCAGTGCTGGCCAGGGGAGCATGGCCTGGCAGGTCACTCAGGGAGTCGTGCCCATCCATCAGACACGTGGGAATGGGGCTGGGACCGAGCAGGGGTAGGAGACGAGGGTCCTGGGACAGCTCCACCAGGTTCTCAGCACACGTCCCGTCTGGCACCAGAGTGAGCAGCATCTGAACTCAGACTTCCTGACCCAACGAGGAGGGCCTGAGCTGGAGGCAGAGGCATCGGCCACACTGCTGCTCCCATCCTGCTGTGGATGGGGCCCTTCCTATGGCTGCTGGCTCTAATGCACCCCCGATCTCTGGCACTGGATGGGGCAGGTGGGGCTCTGGCCAACATGCAGAGTGTGTGGGGGGGGTGAATTGCCCCCTTCCCACCCAGTGCCCTGCACTCAAATGCAGCGTTCTCCAGGCAGGGCCTGAGGCTGAGAGTGGGATGTGCCCTGGTGGGTGGCCCTGGGCTCCGGTGCCCAGACACTTGCCAGTGGCAGGGGGCTCTAAGGGAATCAAGCCATAGAAGCCTCTCTGCTCATCACTGGCCCCTGGCATGCTCCCTGGCCCAGCCCCGTGCCAGCCCTGCCAGCCAGCTGCACCCCAATGGCTCTGCCTGCATTGGTGGTGAGTGGCCCCGGGGCCTGTTCGGTCACCTTGCTGTGGAGCAGGGAGGGTTATAAAGCCCCTGGTGGGATGGCCCCACCTGGTGTAGCTGTGGCAAGGGCATAGACAATCACCATGTGCTGTGATATCAGGCATTGCAGGAACTCTGCCCCTCAGAGCACAGAGGGACCTAGGGGACCCAACTGTGTGCTTGGAGTGAGACATGTTTTCCCTGAAGCAGCCGCGAGGCAAGTGAGGGGAGATAGGGCGTGGAGAGGCTGGTGGACAGGCTCGCGGAGAAGGCTGCAGCAGAACCTCATGGAGAGGCGGGGCAGTCGGCCTCGAACCACGTAAGGTGCCTCCCCCCGCACCCTCCCCAGGCTGGGAGGTAAAACTCTGCAGATAAACTTTTGAACTCTGGTGCTGCACTGACCAGGGACAGAGACTTTTGGGTGATTTTTTTTGGGTTGCTGGACTCAAGACCCTGAGGGGAAAAGGACACTGCCAAACTTACTTGGGGGTGCGTCTTTTGCTCATGGTTTCTGTTATGAATCCTGTTTGTGGTGTTTCCCCAACATAATGCCACATTGTTTCCCTCCTTTATTAAAAGGATTTTGCTACACTCATATTCGGGGCTTGCGAGAGGGGAAGTGTTGCCTCTTAGAGGCCCCCGGGGGGTGGTATGTAATTGTCCCAGGTCACTGGGTGGGGGCTCAAGACGGTTTTGCCTTGTGTTATTGAAAGGGAACTCCTAAATCCTGAACCCGGTCCTTGTTGCTGCCAACTCAGATGGGCAGAAGGGTTACACCTGTATTAACTCTGCCCTGTTCCTCTTGCAGTTCATGCCTGGTGAGGAGGGGCTGAGCTTGGCGTCCCAAACAGTGGCTACGTTCTCCCAGGCTTTTGTGACATGGATGGGGCCCTTCCTACCAGTCCTATGCCTGGTGCACCCTGATTACCTCAAGCCGATCACAACAGCCTCAGGTACGCTGGCTCCGGGGGGTGGTGGTGAGACTCTGAGGGTGTCTGCACAGCACGTACACACCCGTGGCTGGCCCGTGTCAGCTGGCTTGGGCTGTGGGGCTGTTACATGGCAGTGTAGATATTCCGTCTGGGGCTGGAGCCTGGCCTCTAGCCTAGCCCCTGGGGAACCTATGCAGGACTGGCCCCAGCAGTCTGTTCTCCAGGGCCCTGGCCAGGCTAGCTGTGAACATCTCACGGGTCAGGGTTCCCAGCCAGTCCGTTACCCCAGTGTGACATCATGCTGGTATGAAGGTTTTCCTGATCTTCCCCAGAGCAGGGCTCGGAGTCAGTCACCTGAGGCCCTGCAGAGCAGCCCGACCAGAGTCCTGGGGAAGGCACTAGAGGGGACAATCTGCCTGGGAAGCTAATGGGCGTCTCCCAGCAATAGGTCCTCAGAGTTTGCGCTGTCCAGCCTGGATCTCCCTCTGCTCCAGGTTGACCTGCCACCTTGGCTGCTCTCCCCTGGGTTCTGCACTGCGTGGGCCCAGCAGCCTCTTCTGGCCTTGACAGCTGGGATTGGGTTACTGTAGAGAGGGTTCCAGGGGGCCCAGAGCTGAATGCAGGGTGGGTCAGGCCAGGAGGGACCGTTCTGTTCCTCTAATCTGACTGCCCATGTCACACAAACCAGAGACCCTCCCCAGAGCTCCCTGCAGCCAGCCCCGAGCTCCCGGCTGTGCTGGAGGGAGCGTTACAAAGGGACAGCCCATCTCCATGTAAAGTCTCCAAGGGATGGCAAAGCCCCTGCGTCCCTGGGCCAGCTGTTCCCAGGGCTTGTTCCCCTCCCTATCAAATACTTGCACTGCGTTGCCAGTTTGTTCCTGCTGGATCTCACTCAGCCGCTGTCTGCTGGATGGCAGAGCCCTCTGCTGCCAGCCATCCCTGCCCAGGGAGGGGCTGGTAGCTGGGATCTAGGCACCTCTTTCCCTGCTCTTGAAGAAATTAAATCCATTGGGCTCCTGTAGCCTCCCCCAGAGAGGCAGGTTTTGCAGCGCTTGAGATTTTCTGGTGGCTCCTCCCGGACCCCTCCGCCGCTGTCACTGTCCTATTTGAGGTGGGGACACAGTGGAGGGAGGGACTATTGCCTCCCTGCTCCATTGTGAGACAGCTCCTCCCAGGAAGCTTTAGTCTGTCTCTGGGGCCGTGCTGCATTGGAAACCCCGTCGGACGGGCTGGGCTCTGCAGCTCTACAGAATCCCCTCCCTCCCGGGCAGTTTTGGATCCCCCCAGAGGATGGGCTGCCTTAGTCCAGCTTCTCCAGCTGCCTTGATGTGACTGCTCTTGCTGCAGGCCAGTGTCTGCCCCCGGTCCGGCCCCAGCCCAGCACCGCCAGCCCCGGCCCAGCACCCCCGGCCCCGCATGTCCCTATTTTCCTGGACATGTTCGGCTTTTTGGGATTTCCCCCCCAGACGGGGATTTGAGGCCCAAAAAGCCGGACATGTCCGGGAAAATCCAGACGTATGGTAACCCTAGTGATGGCCAGCAATGATCAGTGACGTGGGGAGCCCGTGCTGGCCCTGTCCCCTTCCTGCTGCCCAGGGAGAGTGGCCCCTGCCAGGGCCGGTTGCCCAGTGCGCTGGTGTCTCTCATAGTTCCAATCACCCGGGTGCTGAGAGGAGTCAGCGGGTGCAGCAGAGGGTGAGGGGTCTGTGCAGCTACGCCCCCCCCCCCCAGCACCACCAGTGCAGGCCCCTCTCTGGTGAGCGAGTTGCTGGGGCTGTGCGCTGCAGGGTGCCGTGCAATGAGCTGGAGCCAGACTCCGAAGGAGTCCAGCCCCCGGCCTGGTGGGTGCTCCCTGGCCTGTGGGCTCCTGCTCCAGCCTCTCCTGCTCCCTTGTGGAGGCGACATCTCTGTTCCCGTTCACATACTGCTGCCACTCTTTCCAATCCAGTTCAGTCTGCTGGAACTTTGTAAACAATCCCGTTGCTGATGCAGCAGCAGGACCAGAGTCCAGCTCCCTCCTCCAGTGCCGGGCTGGCTTGTCACGACACAGAGGGGGGAGTTCTGGCTTTAGTCCTCAAAGCCAGCGGCTGGGTCTGAGCGGTGAGAGTTGCTCCCTGGAGCAGAGCTGTGTGTCATTGTGCCAGGACAGGGGTGCTTCAGGGCTCAGGAGCCCTCAGTCCAGTGGGGCGGCTCAGCATTCACTCTCCTGTTCAGCTCAGCTGGATGGCAGAGCAGTGCCGGGCAGGGGTGCAGTGCCGGGACTGTGTGAATGCACGTAGCTAGTTCATGCCAGGGCTGAGGGCTCATGCACGCTGACCACTTAGCCCCTGAGTTCAGCTCTGCACAGAGAACAGCTGGGAGCCCGTGTTTGCGACAACACAGGGAGCCCCAAGTGGCCCCGTCCATCCTACTGCCAGGTGAGGGCAGTCTGCCAGTCTCCCCTCCCCCATTAGAAATGAAGCGGGAGGCATGCTGAGAACAGCCAGCAGTGCATCTGCCCAGGGAGCTGCTGCTCCTGCAGTGGGCTGAGTCAGGTGCTGGGCCCAGCACGTCGACGTGGCCGAAGTCCCGGCTGGCCCGTGGCTAACCCATGGCTCCTCGTTGTAGGGTCAGAACACGGAGGAGGGGATGCAGTACGTAGACGAGTTCATTGGGCGCTACAGCCACTCCTGCCTTTGGTGGTTTGGCCCCTGGCTTCCCATTCTGCAGCAATTCCACCCGGGGCCATTAAACCCGTGCTGCTGGAGTCAGGTAGCGAGGGTGGCCGTAGCGCCAGGAGTTCGTGTGTCCGTCCGTCCATCCGACTGTCCTGGGGCTAGCAGGGTATTGGATTCCCAGCAGGTGCCTGCAGCTATCTGTGTTGTGAGTGCTGCATCCGGTATGATGGGACCTCTGGGGACATGGGCCCAGTGGTGACAGGGTAGCTGCTCCCTAGAAATGCCCCCGGCCAGGAGGACCAGCCCTCCTCCATGGGGCTGAGGCGGAAGCTGCCTGGCTGTCGGGGCTGGGGAACGGCTCAGGTCTCAGGCTGAGCTCAGCTCGGCATGTGGCTGCCCATTGGGCTGCTTGTCTGGCTGGGTCCTGCCAACCCAGGGTCCTTAGAGAGGGGAGGGGCTAGGGGAGAGGCTGTAGTCAGCCCCTAGTGTCCTGAGAGGAGCACGTTCCTCTGGCTGCCGGCTGAAGCCCAGTTGGAGCTGCCATCAGCCTCTGGGCCAGTGACTCTTGGGAACAAAAGTTTATTGCATTCCTGCCGGTGACCCTGGCTGCTGGGGCTGGTGGTAGGTGAGTCGGGTCAGCCCAGTGGGTCTGATAGCATCCAGCCACTCAGGGACCACCCTCCACTGCTACCCTTCATCTGCGCAGTCCACGGTTCCGAAGGGGTGTGGCAGGGCTGTGGAGTGAAGGGGACAATGAGGGAGGTGGTCCAGGGGGGAAACAGGTCAGGGGGGACTCATAAGGACCAAATGGCCAGTGTTCTTGGGGGGCCTATGGGAAGAAGCAGAGAGTATGGGGCAGATACTGTTGTGGGGGTGCATGGCTGTGAGACTAGTGGGATGTTGGGAGGGGGGAATCTGCAGACAGGGGGTGGCCCTGGGGCTAGTGGTGCAGGAGCGGGTAGTTTCTGGCTGACCCAGGGAGAGGAGCAGCTGCAGCCAGCTCAGTCTGAAGGAACTGGGCCTGCCAAAACCCTTCACCTGTCCCCAGTGCCGCCCACCCGAGCACCAGCCATTCACACATCCCTGCGAGGCGGGGAGTCACTGAGGCCCAGAGAAGGCCGGGGACTCATGCAGCGAGTCCATGGAAGAGAAGGAATAGAACCCAGGAGTCCTGGCTCCCAGCCCTCTTCAGGCCCTGCTGTAGCCACAGGATCCCACCCCGCTCCTAGAGCCGGGGATTACAACTAATAAATAGGGAGTTTTAAAGATGCCAAGCTCTGTACTGTGAAGGCCCCACGTGACTGCCAAGCTCCCGTGGGTCGCAGGCACTGCCCCAGGTGCAGTGTCTGTCACTCCGCAGACCCGGCCCAGGCTGCGGATGCTGCTTGCGCCCCGTGTCCTGCCTGTCCGTGACTTGCTCGGAGCAGAGCCTGCTCTGCGTGAGGGGCCTGGTGGCTCAGCGCCTGGTCCCCGTTGTGTGGCTCCTTCACCCTGTTCACTGAGCCTGTCCTGCTGCCCCAGCAGCCGCCCTCCTGGCAGCTAGGGAGGAGCCTGGAGCAGGGTGTCCAGCAGGGCTCTACCTTGTCTGACGGGGGCTCCTTTCACAGGGGGATGCTCCAGTGCTCCT